>NW_009735679.1:0-6380 GCF_000703405.1 Apaloderma vittatum | reverse complement strand
CTCTGCAAAGCAGGATGTTAAGAGCTGCAGAAACCTTTCCACAGTCTTTTCAGTCTAGAAAGGAGAGGTAGAGAAAGTGAACATACGTACAGCTGTCAAATATCATCTACATTGATATTGCTTTACTTTTTTATTCAACTGACATGACATTAGCATTCATATTTTGCCTCTTCAAACCAAATTTTACACATTTCTTATCATAAAGTCCTGTATCAAATCTAACCTGGTAATTAGTCTATGTATATTTGTGGCAGGTGCATCCCCCTATTCTGGGATGTCTGCCCTCACAGCAGTTGCTGGGCAGATTTCAGAGAAACTGCTGTAAGTTTCTGGCTAGTTTGGGTGTAGCCCATCAGCCTGGATGTACACCCAGGAAGTTGACTGCCAGCCAGTGGGAGGCCAAAATGGCTTTGATTGACCACAGCTCAGATTTGACTGAGCTTTAAAATAGGGTCCTGCTGGGGGCACCTTGGAGTATGTTCCTTTTGAGCAGCAGCTCCTGCAGTTGGGACAGAGCCTCCCCCTTGGTCTGGGACGTCGGTCAAAGTGACTTCTAGAGGTTGAGAGCCCTCATCTTTGTGCAGGTGAGCACATAATATGATCTGGATCATTATTCTGTGTTAAGGGTTGGGTGTAGTGTAGTAGCCGCTTGTCTCAACTGATACCAGAACTTGTAAACTTGGGGGAACCTTTCATTTCTTAAATAAATCCAATCCTTTTGTAGTAGTCCACATAGTTGATCTCAGAACCATCTGCTTTTCTATAGGTACACTGTGGATTAACATCCCAAGTCTAACAACGTATATGGATTTGACAGGCAATGGGAGCACTCCTCACAATATTCTGTTGAAATAAATTATTTCTAAACAGATTATTTTTTAGTTAACACAAGGTGACTTTCTGCTTCTAATTATTACAAATATACATCAATCTTTCTGTGTAAAAGCACTATACAGTATTTATCATCTCACTCATACTGTATCTTTTTACAGAGAGTAAAACCTGCTAATTTATTAGTTCTTTCTGGAATCTCTTTCTCTTCTGTTTACATTGCTGTTTTGATAATACCTTAAAATACTCAAGACCTAGTCAAAGCATAATATAAACTAAAGATCTTGTCTATTAAAATTTCTTTTACTTTAGCAAGGGCAGCAACACCGTTTTTTAAAGCATGAAGAGATTTTAAGTAAAATAAGAGAGTAACAAAATAGAAAAACCTTGATTGCTCTACTAATGTTGGCAATGTAGAAGGGAAAAAATGAACAAATATATAGAATAGGATTAGTCTCACTTGGCTGTGGCAGTTTACAATTCTACATCTGGATCTAAGCTAGTCACTGTCATCTCTCTTTATGGTCAGTAAAAAAAATAGACATGTCTAGAAAACATTGTGCCTGAAATTTTTAATAACTTATTTTGAGTTAGATAAATTCTGTCCTACAAATTCTTATTCTAATTGAAGAGTTAAGAAACAATACCACATACACAGAAATCTACATATGGTCAATTAATCTCATGGTATTGTTGTACCAACCAACAAAAATATGACAGATCTTGGATACACAGGTTAAGCAAATAGTACTATGTATTTCCACAATCCAAGGTACTGAGCATGAAAAGCAAGAAGGGGTCTGCAGTTTTGTTTTTCAAAGTAAAACTCTAAGATTTTGATTTTTTTTGTAATCAGTCCTATAACAGAGGACTCATAAATTCATCACACAAATTCAGATAATGCATTATGTTGACTTTTCGTAGATTAAAAATGTGTCTTTCTGTACTGAGCATTTTGATCACCAAAAAGAAGACATAAAGGTGTCCCAGAAGCCGAATTCTAAGTAAAATATCAAACAAAAAAAAAATCCTTGGAAAATCTTGGTATCAGACCAGTTTCCTGAGATTTTACAAATATTTCATTGAGTTGGATTAGTCAACTTGAAATAATAATTGTGCTAGTAAAATTAAAAGCAAAACTTTTGATGAAAAGCAGGACACACCCCGACAGTTTCTTCTGACCTTTTGGTTAAAAAAAAATTACACATGAAAATATTAATAAATCAAATTCAATACTACATCATACAGAATAAATATATTGGAGAATGATATATAAAACAGTTATCTTCTTATCACTTCTCACATACTGACTTCTAAAAGAAAACCCAGCAATACAAAAAGATAGAATTATCTACGTTAGAATTTTCATATTTGTGTTAGAGTAATGCAGATGTAAACAAAGCAAGACAATTTTGTTTATTATATGCTCTGTTGATATTTTCAATCTGGAAAAAATTAATTTGAAACCAGAATTTTGGAATAAATTACACACAGCTTTCTTAAGAATACGTTATTACAGAAAATATATTAAAATTATAAAAAACCCTAAATATGAACAAAAAGGAATTTTTTGTCTTTCAATGACATTCTGAGAGAAGTACATCTCCCGAGGAAAGAAAAAAAATATAAAATTTTGACTTGACTACCAATTGAATATTTATCTTTTCTCTGATGTATTATGCAAATATGAAACTCCAATTGCTTGTTATTGTTCAAAGTCTGCTATTACCTGTTCCTTGTTATCAGGAAATGAGCAGCCTACATTTTTTCACTTGGTCTATTTCAGGTAAATTGTTTGCTCGTGTGGTCTTCAATATGCAAAATCACAATGTTTGAAACTTTAAGAGGCGTTTAGTTTTTTTTTCTTTTTCAAGCCATGCATTAGCTATTTTAGTGCCACAGCTTAAATTTCAAAAGTTGTGAAGTTATTCTAAATACCTCCTCTATCTATCTTACTGCATCCATGAATGATACCATATATCTAACAATGAGTCTGTGAGTATCTGAGCAATAAAAACTCCATGGTCTAACAACAATCATAGGCAGACTGCAGCAACTAAAGAAGCAGCTCATCAGTTAAGACCAAAGGGAGAAGTTTAGACTAGCAGTTGCAGAAATCTTAAATGGAAATGCAAGGGAAACTATTTCTCAGCTCTGCATTCACAGTGTTCATGCCATTTTTATGAATGTTTTGCTGGAGTCCAAGAAACTGTGGCTATTAATAAAGGCAATTTCTTATTGAGTGCTCTACATAAAGAAATGATAAATGTGTATATCCAGAGATATTGTTCCCATGGAAACTATAATCCAGCTACTTTGTGTACATATATTAAAGAATATGTTTATGCAAGGAAGATGAAATATGGTTTCTTTGGGAACCATAACGTTGACTTTACCAACTTTTGTGTGTGCTAAATGTCAACCATTATTTTGAATTAATATGTCTTGTATTTTCTTTATTGCATTGTATTTGCTGAATAGCACACTCTGTGCTTCTATAATGAAAAGATGTTTTGTAATATTTTCATGCAGAAGACAAAGGGTGGAAACAAGAGCCTAGATTTCAAGTTTCCACTCTTAGGTTATTCTTTTAGTTGACAAGCTTGGAGCTGAAAGATCATTTCTATTTACAAATCTAGGTAACTGCAGAGCCATGATCATTTTACTTTAGGGAATGTCACTAGTAAAAATGTTACACAACATAATCTGCCTTGGAGCATTACACTGATAGTTTTCCTCTTCAGCATAAATAGAAGTAAGAGATGCAGAAGGCTAGAAAGGAACTTGTCTAATATTCTTAAACTAGTGTGAGTTTAGCTTATTTTTTCAGATAATGAATAATTTTGAATTTACACAAATCTTAAGCTACATCAAAATAGTTAAACAAGATCTACACAGCCTGTATATTTAGCAAGTAGTCTTTCTCTTCACTGTAAAGACAGTCTAAAAACACATCAGAAATTTACCTTGCAGGTTCATTTGTAATATAAAACAAAGTAGTAGAAGGATGTCAAAATGTGTTATTATAGATGACTGAAATGTGTATCAGTACACGATTTCAGAACAGGAACATACACTTTTTAAAAAATATATATTGGAGTAGGACAGAAGTACAAACAGAAATCTATTTCATTTTCTCCACACATGTTTACACCACATTTAAATTTAGAGCAGTGGACAGATTAGCCTGTGGCTCCCAAGGGCTACTGTTACCCATTTTTTACAAATGCACAAAGACCTAGTGAGTGCTGGAGGAGAGGGAGAGAAAGCAGAATAAACCTCCCATAATCCAGGAGGAAGTAGCTAACAACCTGCTACACCACTTGGATACTCACTAGTCTATGGGGCTGGATGGAATCCACCTGAGAGTGCTGAGGGAACAGGGGGAGGAACTTGCCAAGCCACTCTCCATCACGTGTCAGCAGTTCTGGTTAACAGGGGACGTCCCAGACTGGAGGCTTGCCAGTGTGAGGACCACCAGCAAGAAGGGCTGGAAGGAGGAACCAAGGAACTACAGGCCTGTCAGCCTGATCTCAGTGCTGGAGAAGGTTGTGGAGTGGTTCATCTTAAGTGTTCTCACACGGCACATACAGGAAAACCAGGAGATCAGGCTCAGCCAGAATGGGTTCATGAAAGGCAGGTCCTATTTGATCAGCCTAATCTCCTTCTATGACCAGGTGACTAGTCTAGTGGATGAGGTGAAGGCTGCAAGTGTTGTCTACCTGGACTTTACTAAGCATTTGACATGATCTCTCATAGCATTCTCCTAGGGAAGCTGGCAGCTCATGACTTAGACAAGTCTATTCTTTGCTGGGTTAAAAACAGAATGGCAGAGCCCAGAGAGTTGTGGTGAATAGTATTCAATCCAACTGGAAGCCGGTCACAAGTAGTGTACCCCAGAGCTCAGTTTTGGGATCAGTTTTGTTTAATATTTTTATTCAGGATCTGGATGAGGTGATTGAGTGCACACCCAGTAAATCTGCAAATGACACCAAATTGAGCAGGAGTGTTGATCTGCTGGAGGGTAGGGAGGCTCTGCAGAGGGATCTGGACAGGCTGGATCAATGGGCCAAGGGCAAGTGCACCTTCAGTAGCAAAAACCCCATGCAGTGCTACAGGCTAGAGGAAGAGTGGCTGGAAAGCTGCCTGGCAGAAAAGGATCTGTGAGTGCTGGTGGACAGCAGCTGAACATGAGCCAGCAGTGTGCCCAGGTGGCCAAGAAAGCCAACAGCATCCTGGCCTGTATCAAAAATAATGTGTCTAGGGAAACGATCATATCCCTGTACTCAGCATGGCTGAGGCAACAGCTTGACTACTGTGTTCAGTTTTGGGCACTGCAGTAGTAGAAAGACATTGAGGTGCTGGAGCAGGTCCAGAGGAGAGCAATGAAGCTGGCGAAGGGTCTAGAGAACATGTCTTATGAAGAACGGTTGAGAGAGCTAGCATTGTTTAGTCTTGAGAAGGGGAGGCTGAGAGGAGACTTCGTTGCTCTCTACAACTACCTGAAAGGAGGTTGTAGTGTTACTAATGATAGGAGAAGAGTAAAGGGTCTCAAGTTGCACCAGGGAAGGTTTAGATTAAATATTAGTAAAAGTTTCTGTACTGAAAGAGTGGTGAGGCATTGGAACAGGCTGCCCAGCTAAGTGACGGAAACTCTATTCCTGGAATTATTCAAAAAACATGTATATGTGGCACTTTGGTACATGGTATAGTGGTCATGATAGTGTTGGGTAGATGGTTGGACTAGATGATCTTAGAGGTCTTTTTCAGTCTTCAATGTATTATTCTGTGATTCTATGATTTTATTCCTCCTATGGAAACAGCTTCTGATATGAAAGTTTGTGCTTGGACTAAGTGTTGAGTCAATTATCCCACCATGGAAATTATGTATTTTCTTAGCAGAGAGCTTAAAATATTAGAGAACAAAGAAGCAACTATGTTTCTACATCTTTTTACATTTTTTTGAAAAAAATAAGTATTTTGAAAATTGTTAATATGATCACTCAGATTACAGGTTTTAGAAAAAAATCTGCTAAATCTAAATTTATAGGCTGATGGTTCACTATCAGGTGAACTAATCCAATCCCAAGAATTTATGGGGGCAGACAGAAAGACCAGAATTCAACACTCCTTTCTTTGTCTTACTGAAGTTATGCATTCTTGCTGTACTAGGAGCAAACAGAGACTGGGAAAACACTAGTCAATTGCTTGCTGAGGTAAATTGATCCTTGTTAGCAGCCAACCACTTGCTCACTCACTGCCCCTCTCCTTAGTAAGCACTGGGAGAGGATGGGAAGAATAGTCATGAGAAAACTTGTGGATTGTAAGGAAAACAGGAAGGTCACTCACTGGTTACTGCTGTAGGTGGACAAGACTTAACCTGGGGGATTTAATTTCATGTATTCCAAATTAACATAACCTACATGTTTAATTACTGGTTCCAGTGTTGTGAAACAAAGTCTTTGTAATGCTTTTGTTTGGAATAATTTTCTTCATAGTATCTCACATGGCAGTGTTTTGGATTTGTGACTAAAACAACAGCACAACCA
>NW_009735678.1:42144-59302 GCF_000703405.1 Apaloderma vittatum | reverse complement strand
AGCCTAGGCCATTCTAGGATTCTATGATGCTGAATAAAAAGTTTACAGCTTCTCATGAAGCGAATGCACTTTGGCTGTGAACTAAATGGTATTTCCCTCCTATTCTAGTCTAGAGAGAGCTGTGGAGTGGTGGTGACCTTCCTTGTTTGTGGGATAGTGCGAAGTGTTCAATGGAGAATTAGATCAGTGCTGCCTCATTCAGGTCAGATTTTATTCAAATTCCGGTTTAAATACTAGCCACAACGGAGCAAAGCGTTTTACTGAACTGCTCAACCTGAAGTCTCCTCCTAGACATCCCTGCAGAGCAGTGGAGCAGCGAAGCCTCTCTCCCCCAGCTTCCCCCAGCATCCCCCTGCCCCGTGGGCTGTTTCTGTTTCTCCTCCAGCACAGCTGGTCATGCTGACTCCTGTGTAGGAGCGTGTGCCTGTGCCTTCTGAAGTCAGTGGGCATCTGCTTATTTAATCAACTGATTATCAAAGCAAACCCTCGGCTCAGGCAACTGCAGTGCTTCCTATAGCCAATGGGGAAACATTAACTTCTGATCTGACAGTTTTTGGGTACCATCTGCCCAGGCAGCCTGTGAGAAAGCACAGTTCAGTAACCCAGCCAGTATTGTTTGAGGATATTGCATGGATAAATATGAGCAGAACACGGGCAGTTGCTTCTCCACACTCGGTTATTGCTCTAAAGCTGCCTTTCAGGAGGCTTCCAGCTGGCACAGAAAGATCTTAGAAACCAAAGTCAGTACAGAAATGAGCGGTGACTTCTTCACATTTCTTCTAATCAACTTCACAATTTGCACGAAGACGCCTCTTGTGGGGAGAAGTGACCATGTAGATCCTGGCCTATGCTGGGGCTGGCCAAATAAAAAACCCGGATAGTGCTACGGGCAGATCTGTAAGCCAACAAATAATGCTTGACTGGCCAGATCTGAACTGATGCTCTAAAAGTCAAAGCTGCCATGACCATTCATCAGTTTCCTCTGTCTGAAACAGAATCCTTGAAGCTGTTTGGGTTTGAAGTGCTTGGAAAATTAGACTTTATCTGCCTGTAGAGAGAGACAGGCAGTGGAAAAAGATCAACGGTTTTGATTATTTCTCTGCTTTTAGCTCCACGGTTCTGTGTTATGCATTATTCATGGCACCTGTCTATGGCACTGCTGACATTTGTCATTGCTGATTTCATTATATGCAAATGTGCAAGCCCCTCTTGTAGACACTACATGAGACTTTTGTTCATTATGTGAAAGAGTGAATGTGTATCAGTGAAACCGGCACTTACTTGGCCTATCATAACAGGAATCTGTTCTTCTCTTAATAGCATTTTCAGTTCATCACACATACTGTATCTCCTTGGGATATGAGTAATAACCTTGCCTTTCTTGAGTCAGATTCAAATGGTGCTTTTTTTCCCTTACTGCTGTAAAAGGAACCTGAACACTATTGTACAGGGTAATTTAAGCTAGGCCCTATTCAGCTATTGCTGGCCTCTGCTGGTACATAAACCTCTGCAACATCAGACTTTCATTAGCCGTAAGTATGAGAATTAAGCTCTGAACGTTGTCCTGATACAGCTCTGGAAAATGTCCACTGAGAGCCACAGCCTGACTGCAGATGTTGGGTTGTACCTGGGGTGATGGAGAGAGCTTGCCTTGGGAAATAAATAAAGGAAACTGGTACCCTGTGAATAAGGCCCCTAGATTTATGTGTAAATAAGAGAGGATTTTGGCTCCAGAGTACCAAATGATGCTCAGGGGATGGTGCTTTCATTGCTTTTATTTTAAGAAAAATCTGCCGTTGGAGCAGGAGCGATTTAACTCTTATTATGCTCATTTCTGTGCGGCTCACTGAAATATTCCCTGCTGAAATATTATTCAGAGGCTTATTATCCCTGTGTAAAACTCTTAATTTGTTTAAAGTTTCTTAGGTTAAAAACTTACAAACTAAAAAAAATTATTATAACGAGTCTTTTATGTATTTCAGAGTTTACTCAGCCTTTCAAAATACTGCCCTTTCCCATTCCCCCTTTTCTTTAGGTCCACATTCACTCTTCCAACACAGTGCTCAGATAAACAGGTTCTGTTTGCAGGTCTTTGCAGGAACCGTGGGGAAATAGAGAAAAAAATTTACTTATACAAATTGTTGTTACTTCAGTGTGGAGGAAAAACCATAGTGCTGTGCTTGAGAGTCTTCCTGGAGCTGCTGCAGCCTGTATTGGGGACTAAGTGCAGAGACAGGGACTAAACCAGCCCGCAAGGAGCACAGACAAGCTTCACAGAAGTCTTTCCTCCCCTCGGCCTGATGTTTCTGCAAGCTCAGCAGTAAAGGAAGTAAGAACAGGGAAATTGAAATATATGCTTTTTAAAACATCCAGTATATACTGTCTTCTAGACTGCCATGGCTATACCAGGAGGCAAAACTTCCCCAGAATATTTGCAGTTGTTCAAAACCCTTTTTTTCCCCTCTGCTTTCTCAGCTGGAATTTTAAGTTTGGCCCAAAAGGGATTTTTCACTTAAAAGGGAAATGTTTCATTCAAGAGCCTGTATGGCAAAAAATCCTTTTGTTTGTTGTTTTAAAATCAAGATATTTTACTTCAGAAACCCCTTCCTCCCCTTGTTTAAAGTCTCCATGGAAAATAATTTGGGGATTTTGGCATCCTGTTGGTTTAGTTTTGGTTAGTTTTCCCACTAGCTAAATTAATAAAATACACTAGACTCTTAGGAATATTTTGTTGTTAAAACATCATAGCAAATGAAGCCTTCCCTAATCTGCGATTTCATCTCCTTACCTCTGCACACACACCGTAACCTCAGCAGTATCCAAAAACCATTCACTGTCCTGAAACCCGACCAAACCTTGTCTTAACTCCTGTAAATCGGGGGGGGAATTTGCCCTCTGAAATCTCCAAGGCAATTTAGCAAACCTCATTTGCAGCAAAGGTCAGCTGAGTAATTTTTGCCGTTTTATGTAATCTCATTCGGTTTTCTAGATGAGAAGGGACCGTGTTGATTCTCCTCTTCTGCAGCAAATTTTCCCGTGCGTTGTGGAGATCAGGCATGTGAAGGTCATGCACATGCCCCTTGAGCTCTGTGGGTTTCACCTCCGGAAACAAGAACTCAAAAAAGGCACAACTGTTATTGCTACTTATACTTATGCCTTGAAAGAGCTGTCATTATGTAGTAAATTACAGTGTTTCTATATGGGTTTGGGACCTTGAACAAAAATAGAGAGTTTTCTTAATCCTGTTTGTGAGAGGCTGGGATTAAGTGTAGATGATCCACTATAGAGTGTCTGGATTTGATCCTAGCCTGACAGAAGTGCTAAATTAAAGATGAAGCTTTTCACTCTTCAAGCTGAGCCAGCGATTCTCTTGGAAACTGTTACGACTAATGATAAATTCTAGAGAAATCCTTAATATAAGAAAACATAGTATGCACAACATCCAGACAGATATAAATGAAGCCACGCAGAATTCCTAGACATTTCTGGTACTGTTGCACAGAGAAGTCTTTGTGGTGTTGTGAATAAAATGTATTTAACCCCTGGCAAAAGCAGATTGCAAGTACTGTACCTTTCAGAGTAAGCGATGGCTTTACAATGTGCCATGTCTGACTGTAGTGGAAATGGATCTCCAAAAATTTATCATACCTGTCTCAGGATTCAGATCTGTGCTGGATGTGTAGAAAGAGCCTGGATGGTTTAATGAGACTTCAAAGGTGCCAACTGTGGTGAGACCCTTAAAGCTATTTGGATCAGCGGCAGAATTACAGAAGTAAGTCTTCTGGTCAAAGTGTTTGAGAAATATAACAGGCAAAGGCACGTGAAAAAGTGTTTATTAAGAGTTTACAACTGAAATTCACACATCTATGACAGAAAAGCGAACGTGTTTCTTGCTTATGGCTGAAACTGTTAAAGCCTTATGGTCAGCAAATGCTGAAATGCAGTTTATTTTATTGCCTCTGGAAGTGATCACTGTGAGAAGTCACTGTGATCAGCAATATATAGCCTCGCTCCCAGCAGGAGAGGGAAATGCTTCTTCTGCTTTGAAAAATTCAAGAGTTGACTTCAAAACAAGTTGTTGTACATCTACTGCTATGCAGGAGTTGGGATTTGGCTACAGTGTGCTCTGTAAAAAGCCCCAGATGAATTTTCTGTGATGCTCTAAAAATCTTTCCCTTTCCAAGAAAAATCTAGTAGAGAACAATAGTGGAACAATACAGATGGGTCGTATATAACAGTGCTGCCGAAATAGTTCCCTGTTCTAGCCTGTGAGAGGAGCAGGAGAACTAAAGAGGGTTAAAATCCCTGCAGACATATCAGCCAGGCCTGGAGCACCGCTCTTTTTTTTTTTATACAGCTTACTGCTGTGCCTTTGCTGTTTCTTTTTCCTAAGTATAGGAATACAACCTTACTTACTCTTACGTATAGGGAATAGACGTATTAAGCAAATTGTAATGATAACAAACACTCACCACCTTTTCTGCTGTGCCTTTGCTGTTTCTTTTTACTAAGTGTAGGAATAGAACCTTACTTACTCTTAGGTATAGGGAAGACATATTAAGCAAACTGTAATGATAACATACCTGCTTTGGTATGTACATCCTTTGAAAAGGGACTTTCTTCCAGAAAATTATGTGAGGAAAATTCTATTTTCTTCCAGAAAATTATATATGTCTTGCCTTGTGCCCTAGATTTCCCTAGCCTAAAAGTCAAGCAAAAAGTCTCCAAACAAAACCAAATTCATAAAGAAATCTCCTTGCTTGTGAAATGCCACTCCAAGCACAGTTTCTTCCCCCCACAGAAGGCTGCTGCCATTATTCTTTGGTGAGCACTAACAGGATTTCAGTGTCTTTGAATGGTGCTTTTCTGCTTAACTTTTTTTTTTTTTTCCCTGCTGCTGGGCTCTTTCATTAGCTGTCGCTCTGGTCTTGCTCATCTGCATTCAATTGAATTTGTGGTTTTGAAAACTGCAGTAGTTAATGCTGAAAGCCACAAAGGACGATAATGAATTAAAATTCTTCCAAGTAAATTCTTCCGAAATGAGTGCGGAGCTTGAGAAAGATCCTGAGCAGACGAGGATCGGGACCCAAAGTCTTCTCTTGCCGTACTTGCGTAGGAACATGTGCCAAGGCAGCCGTGCCCTTGTTGGAGTGAGGTGCTCCCTCACACGTGGCTGACTCAATACGATGGGGCCGTAGAGCTTGAAGCACCTGGCTGGGTGAAGAGCCGGCTGCTCTCCTCCCACCTCTTCTTCCTCTGCAGAACAGGGAGGGGGCTGCTGAGTGTCCCAGGTTGCCCTTGGGAAGTGCTCTGAAGGGAAAAGGCAGAGTAGACAGGTAGCTATCGTAGGCCCACAGGCAAAGAGCAGTTTGTGTATGTGCAGGCTGCTACCTCAGTAGAGTTACTCTGCCCTCACTCGGACCATTTATAGCTCTGAGAAAGTCCATCTCTGACCACACTGTAGAATTCATGCAATATTCTATGTCACTTGCTGATAACTGTATTCATGTATTGTAGCGTGGCTACACCTGGCCAGTACTGGCCGCCATGCATGGAGTCGTTGGTGTTTTGGTTACCCTAGAAATATATGGTGCAATATAAATTATAAATATATAAATGATAGGGTAATGTTAAAATTAGTCTTCTAGCATGCTTCAGGGTAAAGTTTGATTAACTAGTAGCCAGAGCAGTGCAGGGAGCTGCTGAGGGACTTGGGGTTTAGTCTGAAGAAAAGGAGGCTGAGGAGACCATATCACTACAACTACCTGAAAGGAGGTTGTAGTGAGGTGGATGTTGGTCTCTTCTCACAAATTACAACCAATAGGGCAAGAGGAAATGGCCTCAAGTTGCTCCAGGGAAGGTTTAGGTTAGACATTAGAAAAAAGTTCTACACTGAAAGGGTTATCAAAGACTAGAACAAGCTGCCCATTCAAGTGATTGAATCACCATCCTTGGATGTGTTTAAAAGCCGTCTACACATGGTGCTCGGGCACGTGGTTTAGAAGTGGGCCTGGTAGCGTTAGGTAACAGTTGGACTTGGTGGTCTTAAAGGTCTTTTTCAACTGTAACAATTCTATGATTCTATGAGGGCAGAACTGCTTCTGAGTCTTCCTATCAATTATACATTTTCATTTGTTAATAATTGATATTGCTTTTTTAGACTGATGTGGGGGCTTGGAGCTAGTTAAAAGTGTCTAAGAAAGTGATCTTGGCAAGGAGGGGTCAAAATTGCCAGGAACTGCGCTTGGGGATCAGCACGAAGGCAGCCCTGCGGTTTGTTGTTGTTTCTGACAGTGAAGCTATTGTGGGGCAGGAAGGGAGGGAAGGGGAAACACAACTGCGGCTGGAATTTTCCCTTCTGCACTCTGCTGCCTCCCTCGCTGTGCCTCGCAGCAAAACCAAAGCTCTTCTGAGGTGGCACAGTTACTGTAGAAGTAAGTACTAGGTGCAGCAGTATCCCCAAGGTTATTCTATGAGGGTGAACTTCTCAACCTGCTTTTTGACTTGTGTTCACTTGAGCATTGATTTCTTTTTTTGCCTGACCCTTTTGGACTGGAGGAGAGCCCAAGTCAAAATCCAGTTTATGAGCACTGGTGACTCTTACTCTTTTAGGGTCTGGATGGAAAGAGTCTGCTTCCCAGCTGTGGAAGTGGTGTCTCCAGAGCTCATTGCATTCTGGATCTGTTCCTACATACATTTTTAGCAGCCAGCAGATTTGCTGAGGGTCTGAGCTAGAGAAAAAAAAAGATGTTAGCGTAGTAATTTGAAATCTTAACACTGAGGATGAGGAAATCCAGAGGTGTCCCTGTTGCCTCTTTCTAACAAACACAAAATGGTACCTGGGAAATCCCACTGAGGCACAGACTTCAGCCCTCCCAAACAGTTTCTCATGACCCTTTATTTTGGATAGGGACTTTTACTCATGTTTTGATTAAAGTTCCTGAATGGTTCAAGTTACCTGTTTCCTTCAAGAAACTTAATGGGTTTGTGAAACTACCTTAAATGCATGACAACTCATAAAGCCCCTGTTCCTCTTCCTCTGTAAGGTTCGATGATTTTTGACAATACAGAATAATAGAAGAGGTCACTGCAGAATTCATTAATCACATATATCAAATATTCAACATCCTTTCTTCCTGGAAGGAACTGGCTAGAGCACCCTTCAAGTTAGACTGGATATATAATGAGGGTATTGCTTCTATTTTTCATGAGTCAATATAATAAAGTGTCAAAAGATAAATATGCTCTCTATAAAAAAAAAATGGATTGCTTGTGTGACTGGGGATCTGTTACTTCACTAATAATAATATATTAATATATATAATGGACTAGGAAAAAATTGAAGTGCAACAAAGACAGTGTTTTCCAGTGTTACTAGACAAATATGCCATAAAAAGTTTTGAAGTCACAGTATTATAATGAGACATGAATTAATGGAGGGAGACTGGAGACAGGAAATATGTATTACAAAATACGGTTAAAGGCTCATGCAGTCTAAGTTTCAGGCAGGACCTGAAGAACACAGTGATTTTTGGTTTCATGGAACATTCACAGAACTATGAGGTGTTTTCTTGAGTTGTCACAGGGCCTTGTTACTCAAGTAAAGACTCCCATCCTATAGAAAAACATTTTCTAATGCCAAAAAGATGGTCATACAGGCCTTATAGATTGTGCTATAACAGCATGAGCATGTCTGCAGCCCTTTTCCTCTGAGGACCACACTGCCATCTCTTGAGGAAGAGCATCATGGATGTGTGGTGGTTCATAACCTCAGAATAAGAATTGCTGCGATAGGTGATGGTGTATTTCTTACGGGTTTTTTCTTTCATTGTAGGTAATGATTTTGGAGGTGCTTGGCACAGAGAACAAAAACAAAACAAAAAGATAGGATATGTTTTGAAATATTTGTAGCTTTCAAATTTGGTTTCAGCATTGAGGTGAAAATTATAATTATTTTTTTTAATTAATAAGACCCCTTTGGGCATTTTGCTCTGATTGGAAGCTGCAAATAACTGAGCAAGGGAAGACCTTAAATGGAATAGAGACCTGCAATAGGGAGCCAAAACTGTGCATGGGCCTTCTACAGAGCTAAAGAAATGAAGAAATACAAAAGGGAAAGTAGACTATCGCTGAGGAATTTTTCTCCAGAAAGCTTTGTGAGGTGGGAATTCAACTACCTACAGTTGAGCAGGTACTAATCTGAATTACAAGCATACTGAAAAAAGAAAAAGTAAGGCTCTGCTGGTGCAATATTATTTTCTTCGTGCTGGCTACTTAAGAGCTTGAATTCTGTAGTTTTATTTTTTTGGTGCTGGTGAGTTCTGTTGGCTGATATCCCAGAATTTGCAACTCATTTTGGAACACTAAGGTTCACGTGGGTCCTGTGCTATGCAGGGGCTACCTCTACTGGCCTTAGCTCTTTGGGTGTTTGATTCACTAGCCTTACTGGTAAAATCAAACAAATACAAGGGATCAATCAGCAAAATCCATCCAAAATAGGAAGTCTTTCAGAGAGGCTCTTCAGTGCTAGTTAGTTGGATTGTGGTTACTCCAATTATTGCTATGTTTTTACTCTATTATTTTCTGGTTGAGGATAGCTATGCTTTTAAAAGGGTCTTTTAGATGTTATATTACATACCAGAATTTTTTTTTTTAATAAGGACCAAAAAAATCTGCAATTTTATTGCTTGAGCATTGAGCATGTTGTTTGCTCAGTTTAGCACTATATGGGCCTTTCTTTTAAAACACTGGCACACGTGACTGCAGTGACATGTGTTCTGACTGAGTTGTCTCCCAGGGATCAAGACACATGCTCCAATATCTTTGCAGAGTACTTTGGACCAGCCTTAGGAGTGACCAGATGCTGGAATAGCTTCTTCAGTGTAATGTTTTATGTATGGGTCTCTAATAGATGCATAGCTTAAGGCTAGGCTTTTCCTGCTATGGCTGGGCTTCTAAATAAGCAACTCAGCACCTTTGAAATACTTAGGGTACCCATGCACTCCATGTGAAGTGGTGGTATTCATCTGAACTGATAGCACTAGAGGAATTTTGAAAACGTGTTTGCATGAGTTTCCCTACTGCTGATATTTTCTAATATATCTAAATCTTAAATTCTTGACTCATATTTGTTTACTAATCTCCAAGAGTTAATTGCTTCCTTGTGGATGTCCTGGAACAAAATGTACTCCCTACACTATCCTTGGAGAGAGTCAGAATACACATTTCTTGATGTACATTTCTTTTTCTGAGGCCTTTTATGACCGATTGTGTCATTTTGTTCATTTTCTTCACTTCTCCCTGATACAGGTGAGTGAGGAAGGGGTAATGAACCCTCCTCAAATTTGCCTTGGAAAATCTGGCCACTTGATAAACCCATGAGCTGGCAATCAGAAGATGCATTTGTGAAGTAGCCTCCACAGCTGTGGCCACAAACAACCCAAGTGGTGGCCACTTACATGGGACAGCCAAGCTTTGGGCTAGGAGGGGCTGTTGTCACCTTCAGAATAGGCTTGTCACAGGCAAACCACCTCTTGAGAAAGGTCCCTAGACTGTTCTAACTGCTAGACCATATCTGGTGATGATTTGAGGAGAGTGTGACTGGAAGTGGTAAACTTGTGACAGAGGTTCCTGTAGCTAACTGGTGGCGAGGAGTATGTTGAAGCGCTTGGGAATGCTCTTGGATGTCGTTTGTCAACGTGGCCTAAATGGATAGTGTGTGCTGACGCTTTCTTTAACATGGAAGCCATATTATCAAATATGGTAAAAGCACAGGAACAGGAGTCAGAAAAGCTCATTTTTAACTCTGCCTCAAAAGCAGATCTATTGCTTAATCCTCATCAAATCTGCTGTCACTGTGCCTCTGGCTGAAAACATGGAGGAAATCATCTTTCTTAAATGACTTCTGATAATATTACTACTACTGCTGTTACTGCTGCTTAGGAGCAGTTTGTGGATCTACAGAACATGGCTGTAGCCACTACTGCTCCTTCAGACAAGGACTATTGCAATTCGATGTCACACAATGGGCAGGAAGCCAGTTTGACAATGTTAATTCTCAGAACTTGGAGTACTCTTACCATTATATCAACACTTGCAAATGTTAGTAGGGGTTGTAAAATTATGCAGCCTTAAAAAAAAACCCAAATAGGCACATGCCAGTTCTGTTATAGACCCCATCTGTGCATCTACTGGTTCAAAATGGAAAAAAAATCCCTTGCCTAGTATGCTGATCACTAACTAATTATTATAAACTACATCTTGCAGTAACATCCTGTTTCAATGGTGTACAGCTGTTTCTGTCTCTGTGTTTCTTTCTTCTTTTTGTGTCTTTTCCCAGGCTTCCTTCTCAATGCTTTGTAGCCAGTGGAAGAATTGATCAAGTCTTTGAAACATTTGATCTGAAGTCTCAACCCAAAACAGTGCAGTCTGTCTTTCATGTGAATCCAGTGGACTTTAGAGCGGTAGCTACTCATAAAAGGCGAGGAAGAGTGAAACATACTCCCTGCTTTTTTCTTCCACAAATCCATGGATTTTCTGCCTTCTTTTGAAAGCCCATGGGGATTTAAATTTGCTTCTCAGGCTGCCCGGTGGTGTGGCATGATCAGGTGAGTGCTGTAGTGGCAACAGCGCTGGCGTACAGAGACCCTGTCCCTGTCAGGGTTTCACAAGCCGTTGTGCTCAGCAGCAGAGCAGGATTTTACGATGTGGCCATGCAAAAAGCTGTGTTGGCAGAGCCGAAGACAAGCAGCGTGGGGTGAGGACCTGAGAAGTCAGGGCAATGAGCCAGGAACTACTTGAATGGTGTTTCCTCCAGACCAGTCAACGCAGAAGCCAAGGACCAGAAGACTAAATAGTGAGGCTCCTGCTTCTGTGAGTATTTCCACTGAAATTGCTGCTGCTGCTGTTCTCGGGAAGGAAGCGTGAGCGCAGTCTAACTCTGTCAGCCCCTGGCTCCAAGGCAGGCCCATCTGGTGATGGATCTCTTTCAAACATGAAGTAAATTTGGCCTGATTTATGTTTTTACCTAAAAATCATGCAGTACTTCCAGAGCTGAATATTCAGTTGACTCTGAACCAGGCAGTGTTATAGCTATGTTTATTTTAGTTGTTTGCCTTTGCAAATCAGCTCAGACTGAAGGCAGAGAAAGATTTGCATGAATGATTGCAAACAAAAAACTGCTGATTTCCCCAAACTCTACTTAATTGACCATCCACTGACTCTAGGAAAAAAACTGATGGAAACTGTGGCCAGAAAAATGATTTTTAAAGAAAAATCCTTGAAACACCAACAAAGAACCTGCAGCACAAGTCAATAGCAACCGCTGTCTTTCGGGGATCTTTGGTATTCATTCAGAACAGGCAGCAGAGCAGGGCACACATGACCCTTGGACCTCACTTCTTGCTGGCTGAGCGCCACCCGATTGTTGCACATTATAAACATTGCCTCCTCGGCCTTGGCACTGACGGGTTTTCCCACGGGGGTCAATGCCAGCAGCACCAAAGGCTTTCTGATGGTTTTTCAAAGAAAGCGGCCGTATCCGAAAACTAGAGTCCGAGTGGCAAGTCAAGGGAAGGCCTCTGCAACAAGTCATCCAGAAAAGATAGAAAACCCTTTGTCTGAGGAGGAAGCTCTTTGCCCCGAGTTTCAAAGAATATCTCTGAGGAAATGCCTGTGAAGACTCTGAATATACACAAGGAATCTTTCTCCTGTCGTGTTACTGCAATTTGGATTGTGATTTTATTGCAGTGTATAAACCAAATCTAAGATCTAATTTTCTATTCCCTGTTGGTCTCTTGGCTCTTCATGCAGGAGGGACGAGGGGAGAACATACAAATGTCCTCATTTGCTCTTCTTGTTTGAAGGCTGTATTGTGCAGTCTAGACAATGAGGGACATTAGCCTGCTTGAAAGAATTTGTGTATTAAAGATATTCTTTGGGAGATGGCTGCTCCTGAGGGAGGGCTATGAAGCCTGTGTCAGGGCCTGAGGAAGAGAGAGATGCTCACTTTTTCATTGCAGACTAACCCTTGGCATCCATCTGCTGGTCCTAATCTCCAGGCTGATATGATGCGTGTTCCTCTTCAACTGCTGGAAGAAAGAAGCAGTTCTGTACAACGACAGATTTCTGAATTCAATGAGAAAAATCATTACAGAAAGTTATGGGATAGTATTTTTGAAACTCCTGCTGTTACCATTTCGGGTAAGAGGATCCCAGGGGGTTGTGGTGCAAAGTGAGGCCTCTGAGGAAGCCTGGGCACTTCAACCGAGTGATTCTTCTTTTCCAAGACAAAACTTGTTTCAGTTTGGGAAATTTTGTTTCAGTTCTCTGAGGGCCAGAGAACATTGTCCTCACTTGCCCTTACATATCGTAATTTACAGAAAACTTCCCTACAACTTAAAGATGTGATACGAAACATCAAACATAACTACCATATGTGCTTCAGGAAGAGAAAATGAGACATTAGGGGACATCACTTTGATTTCTTTTTTCCCCTCTATAGTTTTAAGTCACTCCACACTCTCCAGCTGCAGGGGTAGTCCTGCAATGACTGGAAATACATTAGGCTGCCTTCTCTGAAAATAGTGATGTTTTATCCCTACCCTTTCAAGGCAGACTCGGATCTTCTCCCCCTCCCTGCCCAGTTCCATGACCACTTGTAGGTGTCTCAGGTTTCACAGGGAGCTTTTCTTCCTCTGAGTGTCTCGAGATTTTTCTATTTGAGCTTCATAGCTTCACCATCCAAAAGGTGTGTGTAGGAAGTTCTTACCGCATCAGGCAGTGATTAGAAATTAGATAGCTTAATCCTTAGCCATGAGGCAACCAAATAATGGTGTATATGAAAAAGAGAGTTATTACACTCTCCACCAAGGGATCAGCCACTTGGGAAGTTACACCACTTCAAGTACCCTTTTTTTTCTACCTCAGGCTCTGCTGTTATCACTCACCACATCTTTCTTAGAGTTTCCAGGTCATTGCATAAGTCATGCTTTGGTTGAGGCCTCCCTTCTCGAAGGAGAAAGAAGTTCCAGCATGGCTGGAGCCAGTCCAAATCCAGCTGGCTGTCAGTCCCTGCTTGCTCCTACCCTAGGTAGTTCTCTCATTGGGAAGTGGGGTGGTTTGAGGAGTCGATCTGGACAAATATGAATTTAACAAAAAGTGAAACATTAATTTTAAGCTCCTTGAAGTGGCTCATTTTTGAGTTACTATACTAGTTATTGCTGGCACAAATGAAAAGGTGGGAAGACAATCTACAAAGACAGGATATCTGGGTGGTTCAGCATCCTGCAATTTTCTTAACGTCAGGTTAAACAGTGATTCCTGGCTTGCTCTTCGATAGGGATTTTTCAAGTATTGTGGACAGAGAGTTTCCTTCTGAATCATGGTAAAGAAGCACAACTCTATGGGGAAGCAGAATTCGATGTCTTGATGCTTGCTTCCATTGATGAGTTCTGTAGGAATGCCATGGTGGTCTTGTGAAGGGTGAAATGTGAGCGCCATTCTGCTTGCAAAGATCAGTGCAGAAATACCAGCTGAGGGTTGCAAATTCAGATATTTTGTTCAACTTTGGGAGAGCTGAGAGTATTCTAAATCATTTTTCCAATGTACTGAGCGAGCATGGTGCAATGGGAAGCTGGCTGCACGGACTGCTGTAAGATAAACAGGCGCAAGAGTGGCTGGGGCTTGCTGACTCAGCTGTAGCAACTCCAATGCTTCCACATGTCGTGCTGCTTTGCATCCTGCCATGGCGTCACCACTCTCAGCCGCAGATGTGTCACCTCCCGCAGTCGTGACACGCAGGCAGGGAGGTGAGCACATGCGCGTAAACCCGCACGGCGCACACGTACGGCCATGGCAAGTGGATCCTGGCAGCTGCGCAGCAGCGGTGCCCTCATGGCTCATGTCTGAGGCAGGGATGTCCCCAGCACTACGACAGCAGATGTCAGGCATGGCAATTTAAAGGATAGGGTGCCACCGCAGCTCCAGCCAGGAGGCCGTGAAAGAAAGGGCACAAAGCAAGGCTGCATCTGTTCTGCAACAAAGGACATCTGTCCCCGGCCCCAGTGGCTTTTTGGCATGATTTCACAAGGACAAAGGCTCAGGTTGACTGATACAAGGCTGGTACTCCATAAAACAAGCCACGGGGTCTTAGGCTGTCCAAATGTGTGCTGACAGTGAGACAGCACTCTGGTAGGTTTTATTCTTCCATCTAAGGGGAGAGTGTAGCACAGGATGGGGACCATCCCGTGCACAGCCCTTAGCCACACATCTGCCCATGTTTTAGGATCTCTTTGTGCCATTCAAAACCTAGACTGCTATCAGTTTATAGACAACAGATGTTCTGTTCAAGTAGTTTTGTGTGTGACATCCTCATAGCAGGAAAATCTCTTTTGCTTCTTTGGAAGCTGAGTTCATCTGTTGCTTTCTCCAGGTTGTTAAATTTTAGTTGTGGGCAACTTATTTATTGAAAGGCTGCAAACCACAGATGAACATCTGCCTCCTGCATGAATGCGAGTCTTACAGGAGAAAATCTTTTAGAAAGGACAGACTTCTCATGTGCCTTCAGTAAAGTGTTCCGGAATGAAGCTGATGTAGCAAGTTCTAATTACTGACTTGCTTAGCATAATTGTTAAAAAATATGCCATACCTCCTTCCCTTCTCTGCTGGTGCCAGTAGTGGCTGTAATGCTTTTTAGCTGGGGGGATCACAGCAGAAGATTTTACAGCAGAGCGTGTATGCACATGTGCACACAAGTCTAATGCAGTGGAGAATTAGAACAGTATCATGCAAAACCAGAACAGTCTGGGTTATTCATTACTAAAATTGTACTAACGAGTATATTTAGTTGTTATATACTGAAAACTGGAAGAAAATGACCATTAACACTGTAAGACCTTGTAACTTTTTCATATGCTTTTCCTTTTATGTTCAGCCCAGGTTGCCATGGGCCTGTCTCTGAGGATATGGGGAACAGCCAGCAAAACCCTCACTGTGGGCTGCTGCACAAGTGCACAAATGCATGAGAACTCTGTAATGCGTTTAGGCTTTGAAAAAACCCCAAATCTATGGAGGCTTCTTACATGATACCTCTTAATCACAGGCTGGCTCCATTGTGTTATGCTGCCCATGCTTGATCATTTTAAGACAGAATAATGAAGGAAGGTGTTTTATAAAGCTCTGGTGGGCATGGTGCACCTGTAGGTAAGAAACTCTGACCTTTTGTCTTGTAATGATGGTTGCTGGAACTTTTGGCTCTGCCCAGCTGTTTAAGAAGCTGATTTTCCTACTGCATCTTTGAAGAAAAAGAAAATAAAGTGCAATGCAGGGAACCAAGACCAGAGATACGCATCTTCAGCCCACTTAGTAAGTGGGAAATATGACTGAGACAAAAAAGAGGAAGAATTTCAGAACCGTAACATTCTGGTAGATGGTCTGAAACTTATCACCTGCTGATGCATCTGCTACATCTGCAGTCTTAACAAAGAAGTGTGGCGCACAAAGTTCACACCGGGATCTGGATGAACTCCGTATACCACGAAGTACAGGAGGTGGAAATCATTCGTGTGTACGCGAAGGTGTCCAGATAGAAATTCAAATGTCCAGTGATGGTATGAGAAACTGCAGTAAGAGAGTGGTTAAAGATCTAATTTTCAACTGCTAACTGGAGATTTTTGTCTGCAGAACAGTTTGTTACATCCTGCTGCTTGATGGCTTTTGCAAACACACATCTGTAACAGTGCTGTGGAGATTTGAGCAGTCTGTGATGTAAGAGCCTCTGTTCGTTTCCTTTAGCCCCCAAAGTGACAAAAGACATTGTAAGCAGAGATATATATGGAGAGTTCACATTGTCTGGCATTATTTTCATCTAGCTTGAGAGCCTAAAATAAAATTGCAGGCATCATATGTGGCCAATGGGACCTTCAGAGAGTGACTGAGAGTGCCTAAATGATAGAGCTCCCCCCTCTCCATCCCCTGTGCAAACATGATCTGGCAGCATGAATTCTCTGCTTGAACTGAGCTGATGTGCTGGATCCTGAGATATGCTCTGGAGTCCTTCCTGTGGACTTTATCCATTTCCTGACTACCTCTGGCCCTGGGGATGGCCCCCAGCTGACATATGCTGAGCACAGGAAGAAACAGAACCCTCCTCAAGTCTTCGTGTTTTCATCTGAAGCCAGTATCCCTGGCAAAGGATGAACTCCTAGAATGCTCTTCCTGGTTCTTGCTTGGGAAGCTGCACTTAGGTTTAATCCATGGCCTACACGAATGTCATATATCCCATCAACAGGTGAGATAAAGCCATCAATTTTGGTGTAAAGCAGCTTGGTAGAGTCTTGTGGGCATAGAGAGAGAGTTTAGGACATCTACAGATACTCTTGATACTGGTGCCACCTTAAGCACCAGCAGTTTCCTCTTTTTTGTTTCATTCTTCGTTAGTTGTAATGATGAATCAGATCAGGGGACTTGTTTGGGTTAAAAACATCCTGGTTTAAAACCTGGGTCAATTCCCCAATTCATTCACCTTGTGATGTTTATAGCTGCATTATATAACCACATCCTGAATAAATGTTTCCTATGAGCAAAGTGCTACCACCTGAGGTTTGTTCAGACACAAGTCTGTAATCAGTAAGTGTCCTGGCACCACTAAGGAGGGGGCAAAGTAGTGGAAATGAATAGCTGTGAAGGGGGTGGGAGCTGGCGGAGGTTCACATGAGCACTGCCACTGAGAGCTGTGGTCTGGGTGGATTGCAGATGCAACGTACTCCACAGAGGCCAGCAAAATAGATATTCCTGCATCACCTCAATTACCATTAGATAGGAAAAGCAGAGACAGGTCTCAAGCTACTAGTACAGACCTGTGCAAATTGAGCTGCTGGAGAGTTTTCATTCCTCAGATTCTTCAAATACTCCAGTAGTTATATATAGCCAAAGTTGTTGGAAGGCAGCCATTTATGAGGGAAAGGACAGCAGCTGGCACGTAATGCTGCAGTGACTGGCACTCAGAGAAACTAACGATATGCAAAGCCAAAGAGGTGCTGTGTTTAAAGGTAACAAATTCTTTAAGCAATCATTATTGTAAAGTGTTCAGTTGAGAGGAAAGAACTGTTTTATTAACAAAATAAGAAAAGCTGGACTTGATTTTTTCCGGTTTTAAACT
>NW_009735678.1:21125-42113 GCF_000703405.1 Apaloderma vittatum | reverse complement strand
GTTTCGGCCCCCCCCCCCCCCCCCCAGCTATCTGAAACAAAATAAGTCATTATTTATTTACTAGTTTAAAGCCAGTTTCTTGCACTGCACCTTTCTAAATCTGCTTTTGTAAGGACCAGTACTTTGCAATGTATATTTTAGCTTTTTAACATGTATTTCACAGTACGTTGTTTCAAAATGAAGTGCCTAAGGTATTCACAGTAATGACTGAGAGAAATTAAGAGGTTCATGTCTTGCAAAATGTCATTCTCACTCTTCTTAGTTAGCCGTAGCCCTCAGCCAAAATTTATATCCAAGTTATATACCACACCCTGAAGAAATACAAACATTTTCCTAAGAGGAAAAGAATGCTTTGGGATCATCAGAATGAAAGCTTCTAGCGTTATCTTGGTGACTGAGTCATAACCAAAGTCACTCTGAAATGGAAAGATAAAAGTCCTAGAGATTAATACCACATCTTGCATGTTTGTAACTGTTAGTATTTCTCCAGTCTGGCTGTGGAGGTGAACGGGTGCTCAAGATGCAAAAGATGAGGATGCTGAGTCCAAAGGTGTCCAGGTTTAGTTTTGGTTATGGTCATTGTTGCTCTGTCCTGTCATAACTGTTAGCCAAACCCCAGCTCTAGAGCCAAATATCTCAGTTTCTTGAATTGACACTAGGACCTGAATTACCCTACTGGCTCCTGCAAAATCCTGTGCCCTCAGAAAGAGTTGTAAGGAATGAAAAGGAGTTGGAAGGGATCTCGAACGATCATCTAGTCCAACTCCCCTGCCAGAGCAGGATCCCCTACAGTAGGTCACACAGGAACACGTCCAGGCGGGTTTTGAAAGTCTCCAGAGAAGGAGACTCCACACCCTCCCTGGGCAGCCTGTGCCAGGGCTCTGGCACCCTCACAGGGAAAAAGTTTTTCCTAATGTTTTTGTGGAACCTCCTATGCTGCAGTTTGCACCCATTGCCCCTTGTTCTGTCATTGGACATCACTGCGAAGAGCCTGGCTCCGTCCTCCTGACACTCCCCCTTGACATATTTATAAACATTTATGAGCTCACCCCTCAGCCTCCTCTTCTCCAAGCTGAAGAGACCCAGCTCCTTCAGCCTTTCCTCATAAGGGAGATGTTCCAGTCCCTTCATCATCTTTGTGGCTCTGTGCTGGACTCTCTCCAGCAGTTCCCTGTCTCTCTTGAACTGAGGGGCCCAGAATTGGACACACTATTCCAGATGTGGCCTCACCAGGCCAGAGTAGAGGGGGAGAACCTCTTTCAACCTACTGGCTACTCCCCTTCTAATACACCCCAGGATGCCATTGGCCTTCTTGGCCACGAGGGCACATTGCTGGCTCATGGCCATCCTGCTGTCCACCAGAACCCCCAGGTCCCTTTCTCCTGTGCTGCTCTCCAACACATCAGTCCCCAACCTATACTGGCACTTGGGGTTGTTCTTTCGCAGATGCAAGACTACAATTGCCCTTGTTGTATTTCATAAATTCTCTCCCCACCCAACTCCACCCTGTCCAGGTCTCGCTGAATGGCAGCACAGCCTGCTGGTGTGCTTCAATATATTGAATAGTACTGTCCCCAGTACCAACCCCTGAGAGACTCCACTAGATACAGGCCTCCAACTAGACTCTGTCTTGTTTATTAATGCTGTGAGTAGCAAACAGAACCCACTATTTCTCCATGGGATTTAGGATCTGAGTTATTTAACCACATTCCGGGTTGTCTACTGTCACCAGAGAACCCTCCCTAGGACCAGGTGAAGAACTTCGCAGGTCTTTTGCTCATTTCTTGACAGTTTTTGATGTTATAATAAGCCTTTTTTTGGTGGAAAGTTTTAAAATGAACACTGGAAATTCTTAAATAAAAACATGCAGTTTTAAAAATTTGAATGCACTGTCCCTGCTTCTCAAATATTTCATTGTTTCCAATTGCAGATGGATGGCAGTCAAAACCACACTATTCTCTTTAATAGATCTTTCTCCCTCCATTTTATTCTGAGATTTTCCTGATGGACGTGACAGAAATCTGAAAGCTGTAAGCTTTATTTATTTACCCAGGTACTTTGCCTTTAAGCTCCGGGAGTGATCATTTACTTTCCTCTGAGGAGTCATTAATTGTATAATATGAGTTATCCCTGGTTGTAGAGATTACAAACCGTCTGCTGGCACAATGGCCCCTGTGGTAAAGTCTGGAGAAGCCTCATCACAGTACCCGTTAGCACTATTTTCGTTAAGAACCTGTCAGTCTCCATTAAACCTCCCATTATTCAGAATTTCGGAGCAATCTATAAATATTTGCTGCAGTACAAAAGAGCTCAGCCGAAGAGCTCCTATTTTTAGCTGGAGGTTAGTTTTGCTGTTTGTTGTTCTGCCTTTCATCTCTTTTTTAAAAAGATCCTCTCAAGGTTAATGGAACCATAATTTGACCTCCCTTTTTAATATTGTGCCTGTTTGCCCTATATCTGTATTTCTGTATGTGTGAATATTCCCCTGGCAAACGTGAGTCATCGTGAAATGTGGAGACCAAACAATAAAGTTCATTGGCAGCCTGTAGAAGACCGAGTTAAGTAGTGGTCAGGACACAGTGTATCTTCTGTCACAAGGTTTTGAACCTTCGTTAGAAAAAAAGATCTTGTAATTAATCCTTGATGCCTCTCTTAGGGTCTAATCATGCGACGGGATGTGCCTACACTGGCCTAAATGCTCAGTGAATGGTGTCATCACCTCCTGCCCTGACCCAACAAAGCGCTTTAACGGCGGGGGATAGCTTTGGTGACACATAAGTCTGATAGGTTTGACTTCTATTAAATGGTATAGACGTTCTCCTAATGAACTGGTGGTGAGTTTTCTCCTGACTGCTCACGGTACAGCAAGCCTCCTAATGGAAGCAATTAGAATTATTAACCCTCCTAGTGAGCCAAACTGAGCTCAGCTCTCCTTATTATGAAAGGCCTGGATCAATTACTTTAAAGGCCTAATCATATAAAGTTCTCATATCTCATAAAGTTCCTCTGGTAAAGAATACTGCACAGTTTGATTAGTGTTTGTTGGTGTTTATCTACATAGCAGGCATCATATAGATAGATAAAAGTGCAAGGCAGAAAAAATCTGGGCCTTGTTGCTCTGTCTCTAATTTGGGAGACAGAGTAAGGGGTAGGATTTTAGCTGTCAAGCTTTTCATATTCAATCTGGCATTCTACAATATATTATAAATACATACTAAAACCTGCATTGAAAAAAATATTGCTAAAGTTTTGCCCTTGGGAGCTACAAGTTAAGGTAGTTTGCCTATTTGGGCATATGGAGTAGAATAAAGTTCTTGTCAGCTCTTACAGTTTCAGAGCACCTGACTGACCAGGTCTAAAAGGTAGAGAAACAAAAATCATCTTTTTTCCTTCTTCCTGTTTTCCTGAGCCTTCTAACAGAGTCTGTGGGAATGCAAATCTTATTACTTTCTGTAGATATGGTAGGGCGTACTAAGCCAACTTGACATACCAAAGTCCATGTGGCCACATGGAGCTGACTCATGTCGTAGGGAGGCTGCTCTCTATCCTTTTTGAAAGGTTGTAGTGACTGAGATAGGTGTCTGATGACTGGAAAAAGGCACCACACCTTCATTCAAGAAGAGAAAGGAGAATACAGGGAGCTACAGGTTACTTAGATTCACCTCGGTCCCTGGGTCACGGAAACCTATGAGACAGCATCGGGGTTACTGTGCCCAGTTTTGGGGTCCCCAGTGGAAGAAAAGCATTGACATACCGGAGTGAGTTCAACAGAGGGCCACCAAAATGCTTAGAGGCCTGAAGCTCAAGATATGTGAAGAGAGGCTGGGAGGGCTGGGTCTGTCTCACCTGGAAAAGAGAAGGCTGAGAGAGATCTTATTGCTGTCCACAACTACCTGATGGGACAATATAGAGAAGATTGGGCCAGACTTCTTGGGCACACCATGGCAGGACAAGAAGAACCAAACACATGCTGAGACATGGGAAATTTTGACTTTGCATAAGGAAATTTTTTTACCATGAAGGTAGTCAAACACTGGAATGTGTTCTTAAAAAGCTGTAACTCTTCACCCTTGGGTATCTTCAAAACACAGCTGCACAAGCCACTGAGCAACTAGGTCTGCTTTGAGCAGGAGGTTGGACTCGAGACCTCTGGAAGTTCCTTCACACTGGAATGACTGCATGCTGATTTTCAAGAAAATCATGTGGGGTGGTGTTTTCTTCCAATAACTTAATGGGACGCCCTAGATCTTGTGTTTGGAACTAAAAATAGAATTTGGAGTTTGCCTGACCTCTAATCGATCACATCTGTGTTTCCAAATTTGCTCTCACAAAAGGAGGGCAGTTTCTTTCCTGGAATTGTTCCAGACGGTGCTTGGCTGTGGGAGTCCTTTGCAATGACACAGCAGAAAATTGTCATGACATGGTCACATACAGAAAAGGTGTAGGGATAGAAACTTAGGTCATGGCCAAACTTGATCTTAGAAAGTCTTTTTTCACAGTCTTCCACGCTTGTCATTCTAAAGGAAGCAGTTCATCTCTGCCTTTCTGGAGTTCTGCATCGCAGCAACTCCACTGTTAACTGTGAAATATTATCAGTGTATGTAACTGGAGCACACTTGGCGTAGCAAGCCCAGAAAACGCCAGACACTTGCAAAACAGTACACTATTAAAACCGTATGTATAACAGCTTTTCAGTGATGATTTGATTTGACTTTGTAATTTTGCTAAAGGACTTTAGGCTGGGTTTATACCACTATATTAAACGTGGCTGGGAATGTTCCCAGCCATCGTGGCCGACTGGCGTGGGACAGCCTGCAATCTCTGCTGGTGAACTGGGTTTGCCTGCATTAGGTGGTTGCAAGCAAACTGCGGCTTGGGTGTGGTCCCTGGCACACTCCCGTGACCAAAACAGGTCCAGAAGTTGCCTGGGAAAGCACTAGTTGGAGCAGGCTACATACATGCTGGGGAACTCTCCCACAGTTTATTAGCATGGGTTAACAGTGTTGGAGCGCACAGGCACGTTGTGGGCATGCTTGAATTTACTAGTAGAGCTTGATGCTTTAAGGCAGATGACCTAATAAGTCCTTGTGATGAGAAAAGGAGACTTAAATGTAGTCTAGGGACCTATTCCTGAGACGTTAAGCACCATTAGATGTCCTGGATCTACTCCTAGTACTGGTCTGCTATAGTCTTCTTGGGGGAAGGGCTCAGCCTTTTGAGTTGGCTTTCATCCCTTCACCAGAAACTTTGTATTTACAATTACTTTAATGTTGTTCTTTCTGGCAATTCCCAGTATTGGGCCTTAGGTCAAGAAAATGTTAGTAGGCAAATTTAAAACTCAGGTTTCTGTTTCTGTTACGGTTCTCTCCTATGTGTACAGTCCACTGCAACAAAACAGAGCAAGTATGAGAGCCAGTGCTTGCCTGCCCAGCTGACCCTCTTTGAGACTGTGACTTCAACCAATGCTGGCAAAAGTGTGTTTCACTGATGTCGATGTGATATCCTGAAAGAACCTTTGTGCTACAGAAAAAAAAATGTATCTGTTTCAAATAACTCCAAATGAAAAGACCTAGAAAAAAACATCTCTTATTCCCATCACCATGTAAACCCAACTAAGCATGCACTGCACCCTTTGCATAGGCTGAAAGTTGGAAAAGTTAAAACCCAAGAGTGTTGCTCCTCACTGCTGTATGTAAGTAGAGGACTTAGCATATGAAAGTTGGAAAAGTTAAAACCCAAGAGTGTTGTTCCTCTCTGTTGTATGTAAGTAGAGGACTTAGCATATACCTGCATAAATCTAATCTACAGAAGATATACAATTCGAATTAATCTGGTCCAATAAGGACAATTAGCTGTTCCTGAGAACTGTGGAGCAGTAAGTGCTGAAAGCGGAGCAATCACTTGAGATAGCCATGATGTATTTTTTCATTCTGAACCTTATTTCCATTACAAACACGGAAGAAATCCCTCTATTTTTCATGGCTTCAAAAACAACCTACAAAGAACTTGTGGCCAATGCTGTGAGACTGTTGGTGGCACCGTGGCTCCAGTACCTACGTGTATTTCTTCTCTTCATTCATAACATAAATTTTCAAGGTGTAAAGGACAGAAAGCAGATGGCAGTGGGAATCTCTCAGCTTTCCCTTTTTCCCCACTTGCAAAATGCATCCATACAAGACCAAGTGGTACCAGAAGGTGACACGCTTTTTCCCCAGAAAGCCTCCTAATGTGACAAATTGACATTATCTGCTGTGGTTGCATTGTGCTGCCTTCACAGCTGAAGAAATCCTTCCCAGGACTGCAGAAACAAAGTCACTGACATGATTGCCAGCTAGAGCCATTTTTGCTTTTTATTATGAGGGAATTTCTACATCTGCCCTGAGAAAATATGTCTGTGATCTTTCATAAACTAATTTTGAAAGCTTCTGTGCATGACCAAGGGTGTTCCTAGGGAAGCATTGCACAAACTCTACTCCAGGGAAATCCTCCATCATAGAAGGCTACAGAAAACAATTTTTGGCTGGTTGCAGGGGTTGCATCAAGGCTTGTGTTGGATGCATCCCAGTAGGTGGCAAACACTGGGGCTGCAAGGAGGTACATGGCCTTACAGCTGTTCAGGAGTCCATGCACCACACTCTGCTCCTGCCTAAAGAAGTGAAATTCTGTGACTTGCAAAGGTCCATTTGTTCAGAAACACCAAAATCCCTCCTCTGGAACGGGTGTTCTGCCTGCTAAAATCAGCACGTAGGCTCTCTCCGTCCTTGCCTGAGGCCCTTAATCCCACGTTCAGGAACAGAAGCAATGTTACCATGGAGCAGTAGACATCCCACAAATCTTACAATTCATTTTCTATCAACCTCTTTTTGAGTCTGGGATCAAATTATAACACAATTGTACAAAATATTTGTAGTGATGACTGATTGACCATCTAATCCTTAGGTCGAGCAGCCATAGCGCTGTTCTTTAAGACTTTTTCCACAGACATAAGGAGTGAAAGAGATTAGTTCTAACGTATGCTATAGAAGTTGTTGGTTGATTTTCTTGCAAGTTTTAAGCTGGTCCTCAAAAGATACCTTTTTTTTCTCTCCATGTTGATATAGTTAATTTTAACTCAAATACCACATTATAGTTCTGATCACTCTCTTTACAGAAAGGTGAATTCAAACTCAGAGAAGCAGGGAAGGGCAGTGAGAAAGATCAGCAGAACAGGGATCTTGCTTTACATTAGGAAACTGAAGGGAATGATTTGTTTAATCTTCCAAAACAAAAGCAGAAATGGGATATGTTTGCTGTCTGGAAATGCATCAGGCAGGTAAATAGCAGAGAGGAGAAAAGTTGCCACGGACGCTTTAGAATACAAATGATCAGGAATAAATTTAAGCTTGAAATTAAAAAGTGGTTTCTAGGCATTTGAACAGTAGCTCCATGAGTGGGATTTGGGATCACTTCCAAGACAGGTCTTGCTGCAGTTATGAATGGGAAAGGGTGATGTGGGCACGTGTATTCGTGGTGGGCTAGACTGAATGACTTGGTAGGTGCCTGATAGATTTGTTTTCCTGTCGTTACTGTGCTGAGAAATTGTCTTGAAAATAATACTGTGATGACAACAAGATACACATCCAGCAGGTTTCTTCCTACTTTAGCTGGAGTTTCTCTTCCTTATTTTAAATTCTCATTTGCTGTGGGTTGCAACATTTCCTGGTTTGACTGTTTGCCTTAGAGAAAAAAATCCTAATACTTCTAGAGATGGGCCTGATACATTTTGAGGACAGTACATACCTGCTCCAGGGCAGGAAAGACAGCAAGGACAAGCTGTGAAGACTCTTTTGGCCCTCAGATACCTTAATGAAGTCAGATCCGGGACCTGCGTCCCATAAAGCTTTTTGTGGGAGAGAAACCCACAAAACTTTCAGTTCATCTTGCTTGGGAGAGCTTTGCAGGGGCAGAGAATCTTCTCTGCCAAGGTGGTGGGTAAAGTTATAAAGGAGAGCAGCATGTTCTGCGACAAGTTTCTTCACAATGGGAACGGGTATTCCTGGATATTAGAACAGATATTCGAACAGATATTCCCATCATTTCTCATGCTGGTAATTTGTGCTGGGGTTTCAGCAAGCAGAGCTGCTAGAGGGCCCAGGCAGTGGCATCCTCGTGAGAGCAGCTCTTCTGTGCTGAAGATTTCCACACAAGGGAAATTTGGGATGACCTTTTCCCCAGCAGATTGAGCCATGCTGGTGAATTTCCAGGCTTGTTGGAGGACAAGGCAGATTATTTTGTGCTGTGGAAGAAAAACAGAGGTAAAAGGGCAGGTTGACACAAGCTGAAAGAAAGGAAAAGAAAGCAGTTCCAGTATGCTGGAGACTTAGGCTGCCTTAAAAACACGACAAATGGCATCCAGTAAGTGACAGTCCAACTTCATTTGGTGTTACCAGAACCTGTGGGGAGAAATTATCCTCTTAACACAGAGTCATGGAAGTGAATGAGAAAATTGGCTGAATCACACCTAGAGAGTGTCAGTGCCACAGCTGGGCAGGAAAATGGACTTAGAAGATGAAAAAGGTAGTGTTTTTCTGTGCAGACTGGAGCTGGTCTAACTGAAGAGTAATGGCCAAGCTATGACCAGCAGAGGCACAAGAGACCCATGTGAAAGATACCCCGAACCATGGAGACAAAGGGGAAAGAAACACCCTAAAATTCTCAGTGCCAAGATAAGGGAAGAATAGCCCTGTGATAAATAAATCCAAATCATAAACAATTTTCACTATTGTTTTCTTCCCCCATTATTATTTTGCTACATACTTTTTCTTTTTTTTTTTTGAAAGAAAAATGATGATTTGGAGTGGTGATTTGGAGGTATTCAAAATGAGATGGACAGTTTAGGCACAGCCATCCAGAAGCGCAGCTGCTTTGTGGCCCCCAAAGGGACAGTTCTGCAGTGGAAATGCAGACCTGCCAGCCTTGAAACTGTTTTCATGGATGCTCTTTTCATGAATGGGCCGTGGGTTACATAATCCAATTTGGCAACAAGCTACTTTGAGAACAGAGATTATATGGATTATATTTTATTTGAGAATATAGGTTATATGATACATTCAGATGTGAATTGTCCAGAAGAAACAGTGACCACACAAACTAGGCGTGCCCCAAGAAACTAATAGTGGCCCTTTGGGGTCTGCATGTAACATCATCAGTGAAACCATCAGGTTGTAAATGAGTTGGAGGCTGGTTGTGGCAAAGCTCTCAGCCTGTCTTGAATGTGTAGTAACCTCATGTCTGCACTAACATCTGCTGCGTAGATCAGTTGTGCAGAGTGGGAAACAGGCAAGCTGAATGTCCCTCACAGCTCTAAACGATTTGTGGAGTGCACCATGTGAAGTGGTTGGTGGGAAATTTGGCCCTGGATTCCATTTGTTTCCTTCCTTCTTTTCTTCCTTGCTATATTGCTTCCACATATTTCGTAGTATGTCAAAACTCTGTGATACCTCTCCTTGCCCCTGGTGCTTAAATAACACTTTTTTGTGTGTGGTTCATACAATCCACCTAACCTTTTCAGTTGAATACACATAATATGACAGATAAGAAGATGCAGTTCTTTTATTCTACTCACAGTTATAGTGCAGATTTCTTGGCTATGTTGGCACAAATATCTATTCTTGTCTTCTGTTTAAAATAGAGATAAGATAGACAAAGGTTCTACTTTACTGCACAGGAGTGTTTGAAGGTTAACGTAATTAATATTTGCTAAGTATTGGCTTGAAGATGCTAGGGGATTACAAGGGTTTATTCCTATTCTATTCAGTGGCTAATGGGTACCCACAACAGCACAAAATGGAGCCACCAGAGGAACGTTATTCCTCTGGCTTGAGTTCAGGCAAATCAGCTTGGAATCTCTCATCCCAGCTTCAGTATAAGGCTTTGAGGAGGATATGAAGCTATACTGAAAAATATTTACCAGCCAGCTGCTGCTGGTGACATCAGCTTGGCCCATTGCAGGGAACAAAGCATGTATTGCTCACTCCTGCTAAATAAAGCAGATTATTTTTCTTCTTTTTTTTTTTTTTTTCCTTTTTAAAGAGCAGATTTCCCTATGGAAAGAGGGGAGTTGGGGAAAGAAGCCAACACCAAGGCAACGAGTCTCATTCCAACACTTTCAGGTTCTGTTTTTATTTCTCTCAGCTCCCTCCTACTTCCAATTATTTATGGAATAAGCTGTGAGTCACATGGTGGAGCTGGAATGATTCAGGAGTTTGTTGAGCAAAGAGAAACAGGAAAAGAAGGGCCCGGCGGTTCAGACAAATGACATCAGCGCTTCGGCATCTCATCCCAGGCCTTGGAAAACACATCCCTTGCTGTGAGAAGAGTTGCAAAGGGATGCTTGGAGGCAGAAGTGGTTTGTTTTCTTGGCCAGCATGCAAAATAACACTAGACATAGTAGTCTCATAAGGTTTATTGGTAACAAGTCAAGTGGGAGATGCGGATGTGTAAATTGTAGCAAGGGAAACAGCTGAAAGTATTGAAGAAAAATCTCATCCAAACAGGTGATCATGCATCTGTAAGAAGCACAGAAACTGTAAGGAGTATCTAATCTTCTTTACATTTCTTAGACGATTGCCAGCACAGGTTTGCTTGGCTGGATTTTCTTTTTTTTCCTTCTTAAGAAGAGATATTATACCTAGGTGACAATTCCCATGAACTCTGCAACCACAAAGCTGGCAAAGAATTTATCTGTATTTCCAGGATAATGAAAAGGAAGCTGCCAAGCACTTATCACACCCTGGTATCCTTTATCCCTGGATTCTTGAGACTGTTCCTCTTAGCTGAAAAATCTTGAGATGCTAAAGCAGCATTGACGTATTTTCCTTTCTAAGTGGGACTTTAGCTAAAGGACCACTCAGTGGCGGAGCTGATAAGACTCTCTGAAATCCAGCACATTCCTATAGCTCAGTAGACAGTGCCTGGTACAATGGTTTCCTCCGCAGCTGCTACAATACAAGAATAAAATAAAAATCAGTGGCAGTGCCTAATTCTTCTTGCACGTCCCGGTGCCAAAGTGGCAGAGGTACATCAGTGGAGAACAAAATCATACATGCTGATTTCAGTACTGTTTTTTAAGCTTGATTTATGTAAATTCGCAGGCATTAGCACTGTTATTCCCATCCAGTGTGTCCTGGTTTTAAGGAAGCTTCATGTTTAATTTTAGTAATGGTATTTCACTGACATAGTATAGTGACCTGTAGATGTGGTGCTTAGTGACATCATTTAGTAGTGGACTTGGCAGGGCTAGGTTAACACTTGGACTCGATGATCTTAAAGATCTTTTCTGACCTGAACGATTCTATGATTCTATGATCTGAAAAGTCACACCTCATGGCAAGCTGGTAAGAAAAGTTTTCTAAATAAATACCCTCAAAGCGTATAGAAAATATTTTACAAAACCATGTTGATCCTGCTCCCTGCCTTATGCTCTTCTTGCTGAAAGGACTGAAGAAACCTCGGTTTTAGCCTCTGCAGCATGACCCAGGTGTTCAGCTCTGCTCTAGAGGGAGTGAAACCGAAGCGTGGACGCAGGGAAGAAGGTGTGCATGCTCCTGGGGCTGCTGAAACCACTTCTACTGTAATGCCTGCTGCTCTTCAAGGCTCTCTGTATTGCACTGCAGGAGTATCCTGTAGGAAAAGGTAAAGGAAAAGGAGGTGCAGCCAGCTAGACTGCTCCTCCGCTCCTCCTGAACTGTGCTCGCTTGCAAAGTGCGAGAAGCGAAGCAGCTGCTGTGGCTGCTGGAAGGGAACTGGCCGCAGCAGTGGGACCAAGCGGGTCGATTCACGATTCCACCAGCACAGCCATGGGACCAAGTCAGAAGGAAGGTGAAAGGGCAGAAGCCAGCAGTGATAATCATGGCCCAGGTCAAAAATTAGCTCAGCAGCAGGGAGGAGCAAGTGTCCCAGCTGGGTGCTGTGGTCTTTGGGGTGAGGTTCTGATGGCTTGCAGGTGGTGTGCAGCAGCTGTGGTTTGCTAAAATGAGCTTTCCTGGCAGCCACAGCTGGCAGCAGGGCTCTGGTCATCGCCTGCTCTGGCAAGCAAGGGTGCTCAGAAGTGTGCTTATTTTGGCCAGGGGAGCTGGTTGGTGCCGAGGACCTTCTGCAGGTGGTTGAGGATCTCACAGAAGGAAACCCCAGTGGGGAACTCACTGTATTTCGCCCCTCTGCCTCCCATGGCACCCTCACTGGCCCGCGCTGGTTTTCGGATGAGCTCCCCTTCAGGTCAGTACATCTGTGCCATATTCAGAACCACGGCTGAGGGTCTCTCTGCCCAGTGCAGCCGAGTGGCCCCAAGCACTGCATTTCCTTCTTATTGATTTCTTCAGATGATTTGCAGTAGCTTTGGAGTGGTAGAAAATGGGCTTTGTTGTAATATTACTTTCCATCATGATTCAGTTATCTTTGCTCTAAAAAAAATATCACTTACTATAAAACAAATATTAATTTTAAGGTGAAATGTCACACTTTCTCACACTGTAGAGGAATGAACAAGTAGTTCTAATGTCCTCCTTGCTGCTCTGGAAATTCACAGGCGAACAGGGCAGGATTAGATCTGGCAGGTCTTTCGCCTTTAAGATGTGGTTCGGCAAGATGAAAAAAGGTGGTGCAAAGAGGGTAGGTGATGTGCTCTGGAAGCAAGTTGACCGACTCTGTGAATCCTTTCCCTGCCAGCAGCTCTGATGCTGCTGTGCCAGGCGTGGCTGGCGCAGGGGTACGAAAATAAAGTCATGATTCACTTGGAGGAAATCTCAGTAACCGTGATTGTTTAAAACCACCGTAATTAAAGCTTTGCATTTTATCGCAATCCTGGTAGTGCGAGCTTAAGGCTGAAGAGGGAAATGCTGCAGCAGTGGACAGCTTTATATATCGAGGGGAAGTTGTATTTTCCCTTAAGAGTTCAGGGAGTTTGCACTGGGGACAAGCGAGCGCTCCCACTGCAGCGGCAGCCAGTCAGAAACCACTAGACCTTATGGGGGTTAGTCACGTCAAGTCACAAGATGTGACATTGACTGGTGACTCTAGCACAGGCTGCAAGTTGCTTTTTTTTTGTATGTGGAAAGCACAAACTAAAGCAATTAATTTCCCCATTTCCCTTTTTCTTGGAAAAATAAACAAAGCAAAACTGTTTTGACTGGGTAAAATATTTCGTCAGCATCCAAGTTTTGTTGAGGCACTTACATTCGCTTGGACTTCCTTTAATCTTCTTTTGAAATTATATTTAGTCAGTTTTCAAAATAGAAGAGAAAATTATTTGAGGATATGAAAATAATTGTTTTGACTACCCTAATTTTTCTCCTGTTTGTCTAGCTTAAACTGTTCTATGATCTGTTCCCAAATTTTTAGGTGACTTCCCCCTTCCACAAAACCTAATTTTTCAGTGAAGTTTTATATTATATGACACATTATATATCTTAATATGTTTTTGCTATTTTTGACCCAATGCGTGCCCAGATAGTAAATAAAGCTATTTCTAATTAATTCTGTGGCCTTGCACTGATGCCCAATTTGGAACTGTCTGCAAAATCTGTTTCAAAGGAAATCCCTCAAAAGCAGAGTGATACTGACTTTTGTTACTATGAAATTCCTGTGAAACTGCCTGGCTTTTACACAGGCTGAGGGTCCAACCTGTACTCAAGACTATGGGTTGATGTGGGATCTGGATATTTTTGGTGATGTTACGTGTTACAGCTTGGGACACTTTGAAGGGATGGATGTAAGAATGAGGAAAAAAAAGAAAGCAAAAAGTTATTTTGCATTTGAAGCCTGCCATCCAAAAGGAGCTGGGTTTTTGCCTTGAATGTGTACATTAATGGGGGAAATCTGCCCCAAGTTAAAGGAATAAAATGCCTTACGGAAACTGAAGAATATGTAGATGTTTCCTGTATACCACAGGAAACACATTATACCAACTGTATACCACATTAATGGGGGAAATCTGCCCCAAGTTAAAGGAATAAAATGCCTTACGGAAACTGAAGAATATGTAGATGTTTCCTGTATACCACAGTGTGCAAGAGGAGGATGGAAGCTGAATAGTTCCTGTGTTTTTAGCCAGGACCCTGACATCTGAGAAAATAAATGACTGATTTAGTGAAGCTGAAGTTGGTTGCAATGGGAGAATAATTGTAATTACGAGTGGAACACAGAGCTTCCACACAAGGCCAATTACAGATGTACCATAACGCTATGACTATTTTTAATTAACTATATATGTGGTAGAGGAAAAATCTTCTATTTAGATACGTTGTCTGGTAGCAAAAATTGAAGAAGCATTAACTACATGGCCTTTAAGCAAGATGAGTGCATTTTCTCCCTTTCTCTCATACGGTAGTGTGTGGCTGCAAAGTATTTCCTCTGGCCTGGGTTTTTATTTTATACAGGCATTATTTATTTATTTAGGTTTTTGTTGGTAGCTTCTATTTCATTCCAACAGCTCCTTTAGACACCCTCTAATATTCCTAGCAAGTCCATTTTTGCTTCCTATGGATGATGTGGAGCATTTGGTTGAACCTGGGGGCTGGACGACCAGTTCAGATACTCCAGCTCTAAGATTATTCTCTCTAATGAAAATGCGTATGTGAGAAACCAGGGAAATCTGTGAGCAATCCCTCAGATGTATTTTTCTTTGTTCTTTGTTTCACTGGTTCATGCTGCTTCTGCAATCTGTGCCCAGAAACCTTCAGCGAACAGTTTTACTGCCCTGTGTGCCCATGCTCTAATGCTGTCAGCAGACACAGTCTGGGCCATGGATTCAGATAGTAGAGAACTACAGGTGCCTCAAGATCTTTGCCTAAAATAGTGGTCATTTAGTGGTGTAAATAAAGATCTATCTACAACTTTTCACCTTTCCTGGCTGGCATGAATTCATATATGCATTCCTGAACAGCAACAGGAATGTAAAGAAACAGTTGTTAAGAGTGTTTTGAGGCCTCGTTACGGGATAATGTTTCCCAGGAAATGAGAAGATGAATGCAATAAGATAATAACCTGACCATTCTACTTTCAAAGTATTTCATAAATGTTAGCTTGTTCTCAAAACAATGCCATGAGTTAGACAGACTTCACCCACAGTTGACAAAAGAGGGATCTGAAAGGCAATGAGCTGGAAATTTTAACAAAGCTCCTGACTGCCGCAATACTTCCCTTGTCTCAGTACAACTTGCCTTCTCTCCGGGCACTGAAACATTTGGTGCTTCCTATAAAAAACTATACTGCAGGTCTTCTGAGCCTACAAAAACGGTGTCCCCAATGCAGCCTTGGCTATTATAACAATATTGACCTTGTATCAAGTGCAAGCGGCGTGTTGCTCACAATTCTCCCTGCACATCTGGTGTTCCCTTGCATGGTCCACACAGTCACTGGTATCCTTGAGCCTATAGCCAGAAGTCTGTCGTCAAAAGAAAATGCATTTGATTCAAGTTATTGGCTCATTTGGAGTTGGATCTAGGTGGTGAGTTCATCTTATCTGACTTCTAGAAATGCATGAGATCTGCAAATGAATCCAGCTGCATGTGGAGGGGCTATAGTTTGTGGGAACGTCCATACCCAGATTAACTTTGCCGGGATTCACTAAGGACCAGAGCAGAGTTATGCGACTGATTATTTTGATCTGGCTTGTACGGGAAATAGCCATTGTGGGGCTGGGAAAATACACGGAACCTTTTTACGCATTCATGAAAATTTCCTTTCCCAGGGAAATAAATTATATTCTGGCAGCCTCCATTTTTATGAGTATCGTTTGGCTTTTGCTGTCTCTTTCCCCATAAAATGATTTCTTTCCAAGGCATGCAGTACCTCTTGCTCATGTCACTTCTATTACCAGGATCTGCATAACTGCCTCACATAGCCTTTATTCAAGACTGTAGGCATATGCTTGAAGTGATAGGGTGCTTTGAAAAGGTCCTGGACTTTTGTATAAAGCTGTAGCTGTATTATATTACCCACTTCTCATACTTCACCACAGTCCTGTGTGCACATTTCCCCATGTATGGCTCCACCCCATACCCTGTTGTGTACCCTTGTCTGGGGGTGTTCCTCTCCTGTGTCTTCCAGGGCCTGGTCTTTTGCAGAGGATGTATTTTTACTCTCTGTTTTAGTGGGAGTTTCATGCAAAAAGCCTTCAGGGGGTCCAGGCTTTCACTGACAAACTGAGGACTGTTCTCTGATGCTTCATAGCGTTCTCAGGAAACTTGAGGGGGACAATTAATCTTATTTCTTACTTCTTATACATGATCGACAGCAGAAAAGCCATGAAACTGTGACTCTTGTGAAAGCAGTGCCTCTGAAAATAGGGGCCAAACTCCTCCACACAGGTAGCAAATTTTCTGTAGTCTGAGATCTTCAGTGAGATGTTTTCTCAAAACAGTTTTGAGATCTTTTATCTACAAATTGTGGGCTTTGGTCACTTTTTTTATGTTTGTAGGAGTATTTTCTCTATACCTACAACCATTTTTTAAAAAAAACAGTCATGTTATCTTTATGTTGCAGAGCTCTCCTGACATTACTAAGGACTTCATGTTCTGTTGAATAATCTGCTTGCCCGGGTGACTGTCTTATTTCTCATGCATCCTTTTTCTCCTTTGATCCAGACAAATAAAGGAATGCTCTCCAACAGGTCTTTGGAGACAACAAGGATATTTAAAGATATCTAAAGGATATATAAAGATAAGCAGCATTTCCTTTCCAAGAAGTTGTAGCTCCAAAGTAAATACTTTTTATCATTAGTAGTTGGCTTGCTTTTTGAAAAGACCACTCTGCCTTGTGTTTTGAAAGAAATTGGATCTGGGTAGGTCATCAAATAATTAGCAACAGTGTATCTGAAGTATTGCCTGAGCCTTCTAGCAGGTTTGTCATTTAGTCAGTGGTTTGCTCCCTTGACTATGGAAGAGTAAAGGGTTGAATCTCTTAGAAAATAAATACAATGTAGATTGCTAAAGTTAATAACGCTGGCAATGAAGGGGTGCCCACGCTTAGATTTTACAGGTTATTGGGTGACCTTCCGCCTTTTGCATGGCCTATGTGCTGTGAGCAGCTGAAGTTCACCTCAGCTGTGACGCAGCTGAAACCCACTTACACATGGCTGAGACTTTGCTCCACAGATCTAAGTTACTCTTGAAAATGACATTTAGGCCCCTTGATACCATGGAAATGTCACCTATTCACCTATTTACCTTTAAAAATTGAAGCTATGGTGTGCTCCTCTGCTTTGTGTCCAGCCCTTCCTCCTGTAACTGGATCCACTAGAAGTTAATTAAGTTCTCAGTGTAAATGATGAAGCTGCCTCAAAGTTTATATCAGGCTCACAAATAGCAGCCGGAGTAGGTAACATGTACTGATGACTCTTCCTTTCTGCCAGAGGGGAAGATGTGTTTACTACAGGCTCGGACGGCAGCTGAAGCCCTCTGGGAGGTAATGTCACTCAGCACTTGGCTCTCCCACCTCTCCTGAGCCATTCCTGTGGTTACCTGTGCAGGCTTCCTCACTGCGTGCTTGCTTTGATGCTAAGAGACAGTGATAATTGCAGCATTGTGAAATACACGGAAGATTGGCTTGGCTGAAGGACATAAACCCAGGAGGGGAAATGCTGGGAGGAAGAATGATTTCACGGACCGAAGGCTTCCCATGTTGACGTGATAGCAATAAAACTTCTTAACGCTGAACATCACAATCTCAAGCAAAAGGGAACCCTGGTAGTCTCTAACGAGTGATGCATTCAGATCTTGTAGTCTTCCCTTTGCTTTCTGGTCGATGCAGAGGATGGAGAATGGCCCCAACCCTCTTCCACATGAGTCAGAACAAGAGCTTGCATGGCAGCTAAACCTGTGAGATCATGGAAAGGGGCAGGAGAAGCTCTAGGTTATTATTTCATCGAGCTGACGGATGCCAAGAAGATCACAGAATACAATTATCTTAGCCTCCGGGTAAGAAGCAGACACTTGGACTCCCCGCTGTTGACTGTGTAGCAGTAATACTCTCAGGAGATGGTATTTTCCAATTTCTTTGGTTTTTCCCTAAGAATTACGGTGCAAGTGCTGTATCCTGATGAACCTTCTAGACTAATTACTTGACACTGAGTTACTGATGTCAGTTGAAAACAGGCAGCAGAGAAAACTATTTAGAAACAGAAAATATTTTTCTTAACTTGTCAGCTGTTTGCCAGAGCATGGTTATGACACTTTCTGTTCACCTGCAAGCCTCAAGTGAGATTTGGCATCCTTTGAAATTTGCATGAGCTTCAGAGGAGAGACGCAGCAAAAACCACAAAATCACAGAGGAGATCTGAAGTGATCAGGTTAAAAACAAAAATTTACTGTGCGTCATGTGAGTTTTCCAGCGGCTGCCAGCAGTTTTTCAGTAGACTTCTGGGCAACGTATAGAGAAATTAAAACGAAGTACGTCTCAAAATCCTTTCTGCAGTGTTTTCCAAAGCCCATATATGATGAAGAAATTCTGCCTACCTAATCCAGGGATCTGTCCTGCCAGTTTTTATTCTAGCTGTCCCTTATGACTCTTTCAATTACAGGATTGCTGCTGCTACTCTAGCATTATATTTACCAACATTGTAAGATGCTCTGTAGACACTGCACTAAATAATATAATGGTAGCCTACAAACTCCTTTCTTCACAAGTTAGTTATTTCAAACAAACAGTAAATTATCTAAAGAAGTAAAAAATCAGCACATTTGAAGAGTCAACCAAGACAACAGTCCCATATCTCCCTTGTTATTGTACAGAAAAGCAATTTGCAGGTCTTCTGAGAAGATACAGGGTACAGTTAATCAGTTTTTTTTTTAATGAAGTAAGAATTCATGTTATGGTATGAAAATCATCATAATATTTTCCTTATGAAAGTGGCTGTGGGAACTCTTTGTGTGCCTCTGCCAGCATGCTGGAAGCTGTGGGTGGCAGAACAAGAGATTTCTTTTAGATTTCTGCCTAGGAAAAAAATATTGCTATCTGTTGGTTGGTATCTTTGAGTATTAGCCTAAGTGTTAATACTGACCATTGATTTCCAGTGGATAATATTGATTCATCTGTGATAGAAAAGCAACGTTCAGGCTCTTGCCAGCTGTTCAGGAGGAGCGAATAGTTGTTGGGTTTCCTGTGATGAAAGCGGCTTAAATCGAGAGCTTTAGGGAAAATGTCCTCGGCAGGTATAGGTGTTAAAAGCAGAGCAACAATAAAAATTGGGAGCTGTGACACCTCGCTGTTCCCCCACGCAGAGCACTCATTATGGAGAGAACAGCTCAAAACCGGGGTGGCTGTAGCTGTGCCGTGACTCCAAATGCCATCATTGCAAGACCTACCCTGTGGGTTTCGCTTTGGGCTGAGTCACTCCCAAAAATACAGAGGCCCCTTGACTGCTGGAGGAAATGCCTGTCTCCCCTGGCCCACGCTGGCTCTCCAAAACAGAAAAAATTATGAAGTTACAGGGCAGGAGTCAAAGGTGAGAATATTGCCTGGAAATAAGAAAGTTTTGAAACTGTGCAAAACATGAGAGAAAAGTGGAGAAGAACCTAAGGGAGAGATAAACGAGAAAATTGAGGTTTCTCCAGAGTTTGGTTCTCAGGTATCTACTTCTAGATTTTCCTTCATCAGAAATCTGGATGTTGTGTAAACTTCATTACACAAATTCACACTACCTGAATGTTAACTATATCGATTTGAACGTGTTTGTAAATGGATCATGAGGACATTCACAGACTCTCTTGTGGGGAATCTAGAAGACAGGAAACACCTCAAGAAGCTGAAAGCAAAGGATTTTGATGGGATATAATCTTGAATGCATGGTTGGAGGCTCCTGAGAGAGGGCATATGCCAAAGGCTGCTGGCTGCATGACTGTGCAATGCATATTTCGCTTGGTTTTCTCTGTGGAACTTGCTGGAGAGGCATGTTGCAGCTCTTGACCCAAGGGGTGATAATAGTGAAATTATTCGAGCAAGCTAGCTGCAAGCCAAAAGAGGAGGGGAAAGGAAAGAACCCAGTGGCGATGTAAAACCTACAAAGAGGAAAAGCTAGTACAGTAGAGATAAATGCTGGTGCAGACACTAGTGCTGTTTCAGAAAGCCCAGACTAGGATCTTGAGTGAAACATGGAAGTTTCTCTTTCTTTTCCTGCCATAGTGCAGGAAAGCTCCAGGGGATCTACGCAAGAAATATTCTTCTGGTGGAGACTTAGTAAAGAGATTGCGTTGCCTGGGGAGGGCTGAAAGGCTGTTTTAGACCAGGGAGCCCAGAGACAGAGGGAGGGCTTCTTGTGGGCTTTGCAGGTTGAAAGGCAACCCTTTGGGGCTGGAGATATAAAGACAGAAAATAATGGCTGACTTTTTCAAAAGAGACTAAGCATGCAGCTCGGAAGACAAATGGAGCACCTGCTGTGAGTGCAGAGGCACAGCACCAAAAAGGGTTCCAGAAAGGAAGTGCAGCTACACCAATGGATGCTGCTTTCTGTTCTATAAGATTGCAGCATTTTCCAGATGCATGGAGTTGAGGCTTGAAGTGAGCACAATTATTTTTGCAGCATCTATTGGATTCTGTTTTGAGGGTTTCCACATCATGTAAAGGTAAATTTGGGATGGGTATGGGAGAGCAGTGTCCTAAATATTAATGCCTGTGCTATATTCTCTAACATTTTTCATTCTAATGAAATGTGCTGCCTTCATCTGCCATCGCAGGCTGCGATGCAGTGTAATGAATTTGACTTAAGAGATGTTTGAAAATCAGTCTTTAACGGAGACCTGAGATTTATAGATAGTACACTGCAGCAGGTGCAAACTCTGTGAGGGGCTGCCAGCACAAGCTAGATGTCCACTGAGGTTACCAAGCCAGTCAACTCTGGTGTGAATACTGTTCCAGCAGATGCAGGAGAAGTCACACAAAGACTGTGCTTTACCCTGGCATATTCAAAGTCCTCATTGTGCCTTATTTAGTAAGACTGAAAATGTCTCAAGGGAG
>NW_009735678.1:0-21094 GCF_000703405.1 Apaloderma vittatum | reverse complement strand
AAGAGAGGAAATTCCCTGCTTTCCTTTGCAGCTCAAGGAAATTACCGTATCTTGCCCTAAAGAAACCTGTAGCAAAGGCTTGGCTGCACTGAAATCAGTGGCAAAACTCATGATTTTGTGAGCTAGTGCTTCACATCTGGTCTTTTTCTTCTTGGCAGTTAACCTCTCTGACTTCTTCTGTCACACCTCAAATCTTGCTCATGACTGCACTTCTGCTGCCTCCACACTGGAGAGTACTGCTCATGGACTGATCCACTTGTTGCAACCACCTCCTCCCTATTTCATATGGAATTTCTTATTTTTCTTGCTTCCTGCTATTTTCTTTTCCCCTGGAGAGAAATTCGAATTGCATATTGTGCTTCTCCCCTGTTGCATATACGCATGTGGTTTTGAGATGTAGGTCCCTGTGTGCAGTTGATGGTTCTATGTAGGATCTGAAGCTCTGAGAAGACGGTTCACCTCCTCTTTGAGCTGAGCTCTGACTTGAGAGGAGCCTTCACACAGCCCTGGAAGCATTTGCACAGTGGCAGTTGTCACCTCAGAAGAGTTTTTGTCAAAACTGATCTAGAACCTTATTCAGATTTAATCTTTATTTTCCAGCTCTACGCTTCTGTGGCCTTTGTGAGACTGGGTAAACTGCAACAGCTTACCCTAAAAGCCTATTAGTCTAAACTTTATCTGAAACAAATGCACTATTTCGAAAAGGCTTGTCATTTTACATCCTATCACAGTGCTTGCTCTTCCTTTGCACACAACTGTCTCATTTCGTTATGCATGCCTACGTACATCTAAGAGGTCACCTACTAAGAACTGGCATAACTTGGTTTTGCATTTGAACTACAAGGTTACACGCTTTGTTGTTCCTATGGGCTGTATTTCATGGTGCTAGGGGAGACTTTTTGCATTGCAGTACTTCTTGTGACTACAAACTTTCTGTGTGTCTTGCCATCCTCCTTTTCAGACTGCATGTCCCGCAGCTGCCTGGCAGGGGCTGTTGCCGTAGAGCAGCCACCTCTCTGCTTTCGTTGCAGGAGGGTGCGTGCATTTCTCCCTGCTCCTGCCCTCCCTTCCCTGCTCCATCCTGCCAAGGGTTTCTGTTGTGCCCTAAACTGCTCAATTCTCCCCTGTGCCATTTGGCCTTTCAGGGTGTCACGGTATAAAGCACGCTAGGAGACAAGCGGAGCTGTGATGAGGGAGGGAGCAGTGACAGACTGGAATGTGACAGCCTGCTCTTGTGTGATCTCCACAACTGCAGGTGTGGCCCAGGCTGCCAACAAGGAACAAGCTATTCTTTATCTCACCATCTTGTTGGAAGGGGACCTTAAGCCCATTCCATCTCATATCAATAGGTTTCTACTCATATATGTCTCCAGGTTTCCTTTCAGTGTAAGTACTGATCACATTCAGCAGTGATGGAAGTTATAAAGTGTCCAAGAGCATCATCATGAACATGAGAAGATTGATTCTGTGGGCCCTTCTGCATGAGTAGCTCTTAGTCTCCATTACTTAAGGTATCCAGGGCTTTCACAGAGACCCTTTCAGTTTAAAGCAGCAAGAAGAACTGAATGCATATGGACAACAGATCTCAAAAGGAGATGCTGAATAAATCCTTTGCTGTTAGTAAAGTTTTCAGAGAAGGCATTTCTGTGGTCTTCTTCATGTATCTCTTCCTTTTGTGTTTGCAGCAGAAGAGTAGGTGAATGTTCAGGTACCAAAAATGCCTTTTCTCTGACTTGTGTTAACGTTCTGTGTCTCGTGCGTTAGGAGTCTTCCCTTTCCTGCACTGTAAGCTCTGATGTTCCCTTGCACTACTAAGTTCGCTGAGGCCAAGTTTGCAGTTGTGGGGTTTGCAGTTCCGCACCTTGCGGAACTCCCCAAAAGCAGTAGGTCAATATCCAGCAGTGCAAAGTGATCTTTCTTGTTTCTTCCTTTTTCCAATTCCCAAATGTACACACCATAGTGTTCAGTATTTCTTATTAAAAAATAGCTTAAGCTTATAACTACAAATGGTCTTTACGTGATGATGTAGTGGTAGTGTCCCCCACCATTAGGCTTTCAGAGGAACTGACCTGAAAATAAGCTCTTTTTGGATCAAGTATCCAGAGCTGAAAGCTAAGTCTGCCACTGTTGCAAGCCCCAAAGCACCAACTATCTTTGGTGGCAGCAGATTTGAGCTGAAATTGTAAAAAAGATTGTTCTCAAAACCTTCAAACTTTCTGCATTATTTTATTTTTATGCTGTTTTAAATTGTATGGTATGTGATAGCTGGCTAAGAATTATATGAGCTGTGAGTATGAGTTTGTCACAAAGCATTAATTCATCTTTTGCTAGACAAGAAGGAAGTGACATAGCAGCTATCAAAAAAAAAAATCCCAAACCTGTTCTTGCAGATCGTCCTTAAAGAACCCTTTGCAAGTGATGAAAATCTGGCTTGTATGTTTGCAAAGAATTTCCTTTTCCTCTCCTCCTCACAGAGGCATTCGTTTGGTTTCAATGTGCCCAGGTTGGTTCTGTGCTGGTCTCCTGGTGTACCCAAATACCTCTGTTGTCCCCAGTAACCAGGATTCAACTTGAGGATAGTTTTATTGATGTGCGTGGACCAAATCCCATCACCTAACATAGGATGTTAATGCAGTTCCAGGGATACATGGTGTTCATCTGGATTTGCATCCCTCAAATACAGCCTGAGCCTGACTTTGAAGGCATTCCAAGTTCCTTTCTCATGTCGGCAACTATCACGCTCACCCAGAGGGGAATTACCTCCTTGCTGCTGAAGGCAGAAATTTGTCACTGGTCTTACCTGAACACATACTAACCCTTGAAATGTCAACCTTTCCGTTAATTTTATTGAAGAAAGAAGTCATGGGCAAAGTTTAATTTCTCTTTCTTTCAGGAGCTGCTTGCAGAGCAGCGTTGTGCTGTGCCTCGGAATGTTGTATCTGGCTCCTGTGAACAGGAGGAACTTCTGATCAGGTGTTCTGTTGAACAAGTTCTTAAAATGCTTACGCTCTTATGGAGTGCTGACTGAAAATACACCTCATTTTCTGCAAACATGAATAAAATCATGAAGGGAAATGAATGGGGTAGTAAAAAGCTCTTAAATATCCTAGCTTTCTAATAGAGAAGATAAAAGAGTCAGTGTATATATGTGTTTAGAGAGTATAATTTCCTCCTTTTAAAATTTGTATTATTATTCCTGGTGGAGAGAAGAGAAGCTGGTATTGCTTTCTATTACTTTTTATGTTCCTTTTTGGTAAACATTTCAAACATGAAATTGTGGAGAAAAGCTTCTGATGGATTTCAAAACACGCAAACAAATACAGAAACTTGTTTTTCTCCTCCCTTTTTGTAACATGTCTCAAAATAAAAATGTAGGCAAATGAAAGTGGGAAGAGTTTCAATGAAAAGTCATTTTTAAACATTTCTCTTTGGGTTTACAAGGGGAGGGCATGGCTCCTTCTATGTGAAGAAAATATCTCTTTTATCCTCCTTTCTGTTTTTGAAGGGGAAGGTCTTTGTAGCATTTACCACACGGGAGGGAGTTATTGCCCAGAGCTGAGCACAACTGAGAAAGTCATTTTGACCTGGTATATAGAAGTAGTGTCTAGACTGAGAGCATTTGAAGTGCTTGAGGGGAAATTCGGGCTAGGAACCAGTTATGACAAACTGAGCTTTTGAAGTGACAAATAGAAGCAAACATGTATAAACTTAAGATCTGATAAACTAAATGTGAGATTTGCTGCTGACTTCAATGAAACTAGACAACTACAGGACCAGCTACATGAAAGTGTCGTTTGTTTCTGCTGCCCTCCTCTTCCAAAGAGGGGACAGAGGGGTTGCTTTGTGGGGCCATACTATGCAACCAAAAAGGCGAAACCACTTTTTTTTTCTTTTTTCTTTTTAGCAAGGTTTTCTTTTACCTGGTCCAGTGTGCAGTCTGCATTGGTCTCACAAGGATTTTCATCTGGATGACCTAGAGCCGCTGTGCATGGGCATAATGTACTACACTGGGCTCTGCTCTGCAGGCAGCTGAAGGGAACAATATTCGTTGGGTTCTGAATATGCCGTTTTCGGGTTTTGCCTTAGCAAAGCCATATGCATACTTCGTGGTGTTGTGGGTTTGCAAAGACACCAAAAGAAATGTTGCGTGCATCTAGAGGAACTGAACTGAAGAGTGACTTCTGACTATCCATGCTTCTGAAATGTCAGAAGTGGAAATCTGTTTATTGGCATGAGAATATTTATTTTCAGTTATCAAAGGCAAAGTCCTGTGGTCAAACCAGTCATTGTGCACCCACAAAACATCCTTAAGATCACATTTAAATCCTTGATCTGTGTCCAAGTATTCAGGCTTGGTCGCTGCTAACCCAGTGAAGATCCTATTGCCGTGACGCAAACAAAGGAAAATCACTGAAATACTAGAGTTTCTAAGACTAGAAAAAATTATTTAATGATAAGGCTGATAAGAAAAACTGATTAAAAATTCCAGGAGAAACTTCTGTTGCTGGAGAGAATTGGAGCTGGATCTCCTTGGTGCTAGTTTAGTGTTTTATTCTGAATTAACCTTTCCAAGTGTCTGGCTATGTTATGCTTGAACTACTTAGTGGGTAGGAACACCTGTCAGTGCTAAAATACACTGTCACATAGATTTTCTACGTATCTTCCATCATATTTAATCAGATGTGGTGTAATTCCTTGAATGAAGGAGTTTACAAGTGCATAGCAAGATTGTGGTTGTTATACGTGTAATTGTTAACTGTTATTGTGTAATTGTCAACTATTACTTATCTGTTTCAATTCCCCTCTATCTGAATCAATAACATGATGATGCTTTTATGAAATTACAATCAGTTACTGTAGGAGTAAGTCAGATGTCATCTTTCACTCCAGCATTTATGACTAAGTTAAGAAGGACAAATAAGCTGAGTAGACACAATGCCTGGGGTGAAGAAAAGCTCTCCTTTTCTTTTTATCTAAAAATACCATTCCTAGTTGTATTTGCGGGGGGACACACCACAGTGGGGGTACAAGGTGACACCAGCTGGGCCTTGGGGCTCCAGAGCACTTTGAGCCTTGCTGCTCTCCTCTCCTTTTCTCTTATTTCCTTGACTGCAAAATGCTGATGGTCTTGACACTGTGTGTTAGCCCTCAGTTTTGCCATCTGAACTATTTAGGCCCCAATTAGGAAAATGTTTTCTTCAGGCAGGATTTTAAAAGCACATAAGCCAAAATCCAGTGATGTCAGAAAGATGAGGAAAGAGCATGCGTAAGCAAGGGGGTTGTTTATCTTTAGATGGGCACAACAAATCTGAAAGTTTCTTTCTTTCTTTCTTTAGGCCTGATTTTTTTTTTTCCCTGGAATGTCTAAACCTATCATAAGACAAATAATAAATTCTCATTATCTTAACGAAAATGACAAGATGGAGCATGCAGTAGATACTATCCTAGCTGCTTTTGGACCACGTCTTTTCTGCTGCTACATAGTATAAGGACTGTTTAATTTTGAGCTACAGTAGATGATCAGAGTTCCTGAGTTCGGATGCTTTGTCAGGTATCAGCTTTAAGACCATGTGGGTATATTCTATGTACTGGAAGGTCTTGCGCCCAAGCTTTTTGGTCCTTTTACTTCTGAGGGGACTAGAGCAGCAAAGGGAGACGTCAGCATGAGTCTGGAAGCAATAGGTGATCCAGTGCAGCATCCTGTAATAATATTACATTATGCTTGTCTGATATAAATTCACCTTTTTCTATTTTTTTTTTTGGGGGGGGAATAGAGGTCAAGGAAAGATCTTACTTGATTTTTCAGCCCAAATGAACTTGGAAGAGTTACCATAGTCCAAATCCAGGGCTTACTGCCACTTAAATGACTTTAAAGCATGGCAATTGTTTAGCAGAACCTGTTTCCTTCTGTACTGCCTCATCTTGTTTGACAGGGAATGACCATAAACATAGCAGTAGAGAAGATGATGATATTACAAGCTTTAGTATCTGGTACATTTTGTTCTCTTTGGATAAAACAAGGGCATTTGAGATTTAATCCTTCAAAGTAAATTAAAATGAAGGTAAATTATGGGGCATGAGAATTATCAAAGAACATCTTTGAGAATAAATCTAAAATTGAAATGTTTGTAATATCTTGCTGAAATTTCAGGGCATAACCAAAAGTAACAACATGATATTGCCTGTTGCAGAGAGTATGTTAATTATATGCCAAGTGCAATATACCTTATTAACAGGTGCTCTTGGGTTGTAGCTATAGCCCTGTACCAGAAGTGATGAGAGATAAGAAGGAATGACCTCAAAGACCTCTTAATTTTTTTTCCAAAACTATATTTCTTCTGGGCAGGTCTTGGTAACAATCTGTGGCAGATGATGTGACCCAACCAGAATTACAGGGTTACGGGCATGATGCAAACACAATTTGCAAGCAAAGTATGAATGCTTAACAAAATATGTGTGATAAGACTGGATAAACAGTAGTGTCAAGATGTGCTTCCTTTTGAACCAAGAGGTAAATACTTATCACGTCTGACCCATATCACTGATCTTTAAAGTATCCCTGTGCATCTCTACGCAGCATGACACATGACGCCGTGCAGGCACGACAATATGTTGTAACGAGGCACTGTTCATAAAAATTTTCCCTTCAAATATTGTGAAGGTGAACGCAGTTGAGAGCTGCTATTATATCACGCTTTGGGATAGTGTTCAAGGAATTGACCAGCAAATATACTGTAAATTTTCTACTGCTTTCCACCATGACAACAGCCACCCTTCCTTTCTCTTTTGACTTCCTCTGCGTGCAATACATATTTGCAGACAAACAAAACCGAGCAATGGGGTTTTCCCTTTTTAAACGTTACCATTTATTTTTCTTTTGGTTCCTGATTGTTAGTAGGAACCCAAAAAATCACACTGGAAATGTTACAAGAAAAGAAAGAATTAAATTCCCTGAGTGCTAATAGTTCCTTTTTACTTGTACTAGGATGTAGATACAACGTAAAAACACAGTCTTTAGTCTTGGTTTTACACAAGTGTTCATGATCATTGGCCTTATAGCCCATTGCAAGCACTGTTTCTGGAATTACAAGATCTGTTTCTGGAACTTCTTTCCCTGTCTAGAGGAGTATGTTGGAGACACACAGCACCTTCTTGAGAAGAATGCAGTCTAAACACATAATAAAATTCTTCACTAGCCTCATTTATAACTTTGATTATAGTGAATGATATCATATTTGCTCTGAAGGAAAAAGTGTAATTATCCCTTGTGTTTTACAAGGAAAGCTTTATAAACCTCTTTTAATTACAGGCTGCTAAATATTACATAGAATTGAAAACTATTCTTTTTGAACATTAAAAAAATCATCTGTTTATTGAAAATTCCTGTATTATTTACTTAAATAAAGACCTGAAAGCTACTTTTTTGTGTGGGTGACGCAGAGAAAAATGAAGAATCTTGCATATGGTGTTTTTCTTCCCTTGAAACTTTGGAGTTGTTCATCATTGTACACCAGCATTAGCACAAGACCTACACCAGCACAAGGCCAGGTTCAAGCCCTTGAAGTAAAATCCTAAGTGTGAAGTCCTATGGTAGAGTCTTTGTTAAGTTCAGCAAAGATGGAATTCTTTCCCAAGGCTTTACCATCTCCTTCATCATCATGACTATTACAGCTTTAAAACTCGAGGCAGCATGTGCTTTCTATTCCCCCTTATTCTGAATTATGGGGTATAATTACAGTCCCTATGCTCCAGATTCCATTTTTCTTATTTTGCAAAAATGCTAAGACTTCAAAGCAGAAAAGATTCGTAGGCAGGGCTTTTACCACAAAACTGCCAAAGAAAATGCCACTTTTGGAAAGGCTAGTTTCTGCAAAGATATTATATGATTTTAATATTTTATTCTGCATGCTGTTGTTAAAGCTCTAATCCTCCTACAAATTCCCCAAAGCATTTTTCTTACAGGGTGGAGGGGGTTCATTCTGGAATGCTTTCTAAAATACAGAGGTATATGAGGGAGTATTTAAACTTGTGTTACCCAAGCAGAAATGGGAGTTAATTTGAAAAGAGCGTGTAACATTTCAAAGCATGGACTGAGGTAATTTTTCAGCACAGAGCTGAAATAAGTTGCATAAGTTGCCATACAGATGGTCTTTCCAGATCAAAAACCTGTTTGGGTCTCCTTAAAAGCTCTTCTTCACGTGGAACCCGATCCTGCACATCTTTATCAGGTTCGTCTCTGCCAGTCTAGGTCATTATGAAGAATTAAGCCAGGCCAATGGTTTTCAAGGTTAAAAGAGCTTGTGCAGCAGTGTTGGGCTGCAAGTGGTTTCTGACTCCTTTCATTTCTGTGAGAAGGCCATTTGATGGGACACGCGATGAATGCTCTGGATGTTTCGTGCATATCCCCATAGAGCTGAGAGGACTTCAGAAGTCCTTGCACAGATGGTGGAGAGCAGCCTTCCCTGCTCAGGTCTCACAGGCACCTCTGCCCAGCTTATGTGGCCCATAAATTTAGGAGCTGAGAGTGTTATGCAGCTTCCTGCCTGTGCCAACACAGAATGATATGCACTAACTGCTTTTTTTTGACATCTTTTCATTCTTCTTAAGCAGTATCTAGCTTGATTTCTTTGTTTTTTCTCTCATACAGTCACTTATGCGGATATTCAGAGAGGCCTGCATTTCTCAGTCCCCGTGGTGTAGACTGAGGAATTTCTTTCTTGGGGAGTTGTACAGACTCAGGCCAGTGTAAACATGATAAGAATCTCCCTGGATGACACTAGTAGACTTAGTCTGGTTTTATGTTTGTAGAGCCAGGGGACCAGGGATTTTCTTGGACAAAACAGGCAAAAGTCCTATTTCGAAAGCTTCAACAGGAGTTAAGCTTTAATAATACACTGCCTTCTTTGCTTTGCTCTAAATACCTGCCAGAATAAAGGAAAGTATTTGTTTCTTCTGAATCACAGATGCATTAACCTCTGAAGTCACTGGTCAGGACACAGCTTGAGTGTCAGCTAATGATATCTGGAGTAGATTTTAGTATAATGGCTCAATATTACATGTTGTTGAGGAGGATGTGTGTGTGTTTGGTTTGGTGCGTTGCATCTGAAAAATCCTGCTTCCTAAAATTTCTACTGTGACAAGGGGTGGAATTTTTTTAACATATTCGTGTAGATATCTTGCAACTATGATTTTTTTGTAATTTTTTTATAAACCCATTTAGGTCAGGAGGGTCCTTAGGAGGTCTCTAGTGGCAATGGTAGGGAAGGTGTTTCTGTTAAACATGTACATCCTGGTAACGATCTCTGTGAGAGACTGAGGTGCACAACATGGGTTTCTACTGCACACTGTGCTTCTTGAATCCCAGTAGGGAAAGCAAAGCAAAACATTACTTTTTTTTTTCTAAAAATGATCATTAGTTGTTAAAGCTGCTGTTACTTTCCAGAAATACCATGGTGCTATTAATAAGGCAAAAAGTATGGCAAAAAGCTGCACTTCTGATTACTAAGAGATGAATTCTTCATTCTGTAACTGGCTTCTACACTTTATTTTGAAGGAGTGGGAGGGCTGCCCAGAAAGGAATGAAGAAGAACAGAAGTCTGAATTCTGACCTCGGCTATGCCAGCCAGTATGCAGGGCAGTTTGAATCCAAATCTGTTTTAGGAAGGACTTTAAGATTTAGCTTGTTAAATCTGTACAAAATGAATTACTGTAACAAAGGAAGAAAGCGGGCCTTGTAGGGATAGGACAATAAGGGTTTTATTCTTGTTTTTTTCACAGAATTTCCTTGGTGATCTTGACATTTTTAGGCGGTGTGACTTAGTCAAGCTGGAGTGCCTGTGTGTAGGCACCAGACATTCATATGCAGAGGTGCTTCTAGTAAGCAGTCTGATTTTGAGAGAGCTTGAGCATTAAACTCTCTCATAGGCTGGACTTGATCTCAGAGGTCTTTTCCAGCCTCAACAATTCTGTGATTCAACAATTCTGTCATTGAAATCTCCCAGTTCTCACCAGGACAAAGGATGTTGTGCTCCACTTGGCCTCCTAAATTACCTGATGTGTTGCAGTCTGACCGGTTCTCGCTGAGTTAGCCACTGATACTTATACAACCACATCTACGCACCATGCTTTCTTGAAGCAGTTCTGCCTTAAAGCCAGACAAACAGGATTTGGGCCTCCAGTCCTGTTTGCTGTTTTCAGAATCTTTTTTTCAAGTTTCCAAATAAGTGGGAACAGCCGATACCTTGGATGGTTCCAGTGCTGAGTGGGAGACTCAAATGGATGTCAGCAATGCAAGACGAAAAAAAGGGATGACATTTCACCTTCTTTTCAAAGAAGTCAGCCTTGAGTCTACTCCTTTTTTCAGTGTTCCCTGCTATCACAGGAAATTTGAGCAGGATTTAAGGAATAAGACATTTATAGGGGAGTTCTTACCACATGTATTGAAGCAACCTGGAAAGCATTATGTATTTTTAATAGTTTTATGCCAATAATGGTGGGAAGTAAGCTGGAGACAGTGGCAACTTTCTAGAAGGACACAGCCTGTTATGTATTCTGATGTTTATTCCCTCAATCAATCTGGTGTCCCTTGTCTGGCAGTGGCAACCATGTGTAGGGGTAGCTACTCATGCTCTGTCTTCCATGCTGGACAACTTTGTGATTGATGACTTTGTCACCCAGGAGTCAAAGAAGGGCTGTTTTTTCAAGGAAAATTAGGCCAACTCATTTGAGTACGAAATGTGGCTTTGGAAAACTACTACAGGTTAAATAACTTTGGGGCTTACACTGAAAAAGAGGTTTTATCTGTTTTGAAGGCTGTAATAACAACATTGAGAAGGATATGAAGAATAATGACTGTTTCACCATCTCAGGTGCTATGGCATGATCAATCCTTGGAACTGAAATCAAGATGAAAAATATTGATCTTTGGAAAAATGGGATCTTGTGTTTTAAACCACAGTATGCCATGGTTTTGGGTTGTGCTGTGGTAAATTTCTTTGTAGACCTTTTTATTTGTCCATCTGGTTTTCCTTTTAAAGGGAGACAATTCTTGCTAGCAATCGTCAGAAAAGCTAAAAGATAAATTAGTTGGTGATTTTCAGCACTTAAAATTACTAATGCTTTTCTGCTGTAATTGTTATGTGCTGCTATTGCGTACTGACACTTCTCAGTAGAAGACAGCAATGCGAACGTGTATTTTAACAAGTCTCTGCTGCAGCACCATTGATTGTAGCCAGCTATTGTTCTCTCGAGTTCTGCCTCAGACAAGGAGTTAGAAGTTTCCTGGGATTTAGGTCCAGACCTTTTGGACGGGAAGCCAGGGAACAATTAGGAGGGAGTTGCATATCTCTCCCCAGACACATGTGCTTTTTTAAAATAAAAACTGCAGAGAAAAGGAAGCTGAAAGATTTTCCCTTGCTTTACTCAGCCTCTGTGCAGAGGGCTGGCTATGCATAAAATAGTTATGTTCTCAACTACTTCAGAGACAGGTTTTTTGATGGAATCAATCCACTCTAAAGAAAGAAGTTTCTCAACTTCTTGCTTAAAAGAAGGTGGCATTTGTGAGTCGAGGCAGGGCAGGAACAAAAGCTTGCCACTGCCCCACCTGCCAGAAGGACGGGTTTGCACCCATCCATCACCTGTTGGAAGCCATGTGGCTGCCAGCTCCCCTCAAGCAGATGGTTGATATTTATGCTGATTTGCCTTTGTGTTTCTTGTTTCCTTTCAAGATACAAGGATACAAGGCCCTAGCATTGATTTTTTTCTGTGCAACTGAAAAGACAAGAAAGCTGCTGTGCTTTTGAAGCTTCTCATTCCCTGTAGATCTTCTCAAGGTCTCTCCTCTCTTTTTCATTTATGCCAATGCTTCTGTCTTCTCTAGATCCTTCCTGGGGACTCCTTTTAGGAAGGAATAGAAAAATGATATTCTGGTCCCATTCAAAGACTTTGCCATAAAGCTCCAATTCAGTGCTTAATTCTGCATGGGCTAAATTGGCATCTGTGTTTAATTGTGCTGACACATAGTTGTACATGGAAACGACCAGAGCTCCCTACTGATTTGCACCGATGAAGCAGTATTTATGTAGTTACGTCACTCCAAAATGTTCAGAGGCAGAAAAACTTCCATTTCTTATGGGTAATATCTTTAGGGCTGAGGGAGAAGGCATCCCCCATTGCTTTTAGTCCTCCCAAAGACTGTTACCCCTCTGTTGCCATCCAGTCTTGAAAGCTGAATAATTAGAAATGTCTTGCAGAAACTAACAAATCTTGCTTTGCATTTAGGACTCTGTGAGCAACCAGTATCTTTATAATGCTAACAGTGTTTGTAATTCCGGATATTTTTGTTCAGAAGGTCACTGCACCAGCAGCATTATGGGGGTTTGATCACAAGTCCTATGCCAAAGCAATAGAAATGCAAAGAAGACAGATCCTTACAAACCCATTTCCAATTACTTTTTTTAAAACAGAGCATGCACTGGGAATACACACTCTGAAATGGGTTTCTAAAAGTAAATATAATTCACAGAAAATTGCACATAATAGTGGAATGTATATCTCTCATTTGGATAAGAAACATCTGTCTAACTGTATCCACCGTTCATTTAATCTTATTTTTTTTCCATAGGCCTAAGTGCAGTGGTTGTTACCATGAGATAAGAATTAACAAGGTATTCACTTAAGGTTGGAGGAGAAAAAAATGTGAGTACTAGTTTAGCAGTTACAAGTAACAATTCTCTGCAGTTTTTATCACCTCAGTTTGAGGTGAGTAATAGGAAGTAAGACAACTGAGAAACCTAAGCAACAGGAGAGGAAAACCAAGCCTTAGAGTTTTGCAGGCAAAAAATGGAAGAGAAGTAGCTTAATCAACAAACTAGCCAGTAGATGCAATTTTTACCATGCTTGGATTAGGATTGTATTATTCTCTCTCTCTGCCTTATATAATCAAATCATGAAACATTAGCGATGACACTGTTAAGGTCTGGCATAAAAGAAGAGTCTGGCACCAAGGTGATGTTCCTGATGCAATGAATTCCTGTTCATGTAGAGGTTCCCATCTACAGAGTTTGAGAAAAATCTCTGATGGTTAGTCCATGAATTGAAGTTAAATGAGATTTTCAGCCCTCATTGGTAAATTATCTACTAGAGTTCTCCAGAAATCTTTTTCTTTTCTCTTTAGATATTTATTAGTTCTTCTTCTGTTGATTTTTGTTTCTGTTTAGACAAGATGCATTTTCCATAAGAAGTCTATATTGCGTCATTCTTTGCTTACTTGTTGCATTGCAGCTTTAATTTTTTTAGTCAAATTCTTTTTAATTATTCCCATTAAAACCTTCTAGGGCAGGTCTCCTTGAACCCTCTTAATTTCCACTTGTTTTCTGGGGTCAACGACTATATGCACAACTGCCAACTTCTAATACAATTAATTTCTATTTGCATTAGTTTCCCTGAAGAAACAAAAGACCCAGTCTTGGGCTAAGGACTTCATTGGGCTCACATAGTGATGATTAGGAGTAAAGCTGTGCTGGGGAGGCCTAAAGAAAACATGCACTGTATTTACAGCAATCTTGCAATAGGATTTTGTGGCAACTTCTGCTTGCACTGGAAATTGAGGACTTGTACTTTCAGCCTTGACCATGAAGACCCTCCCTCTTCCACCAGACGAGCTGGGTCAATGCATCATGTGGCAGTGTTCGGTGGCTCTGTCCCACGCAATGTGACAACATTGTGTGCTGAAACCAGAAGGCTTCTGTAGATTTTAATTTTTTTTTAGCCGATCTAATTTGAGCCTGACTACACTTGAAACTTAAGCTCATGTCCAGTGGGAGTAGCACTGGAATACAACGAGCTTTATTCCTGCATTGTATGGAAATAAGAACCAGACAACTTCCACTGGCTTTGCATCACATCTTCTCCCAAATAAAACAAAGAAGATAGCATTAATGCTGAAACCCCGTGGATTTTTGTACTTGGAGCATCTATGCAATCAAGCTCAAAGGTTTTTAACACAGGTAGAGGGTTTTTTTTTCCAGCAACCTGTACTAAAACCGCTGTATGTCTTCTGCTTCATTCTTCATATTCCTCTGAGGCTTCGCAGTGTATTCAATTGAGAGTCAACCCTTGGTTGAAGTAACTGACTGTATTTGTTTCAGGGCAAACCTGTCATTGTCCTGTGCAAACACAAAAATTTTCTCGGTTCTTTGTTAACCTCCTTATATTGAGAGTGATAAGAGTTGTCTATCAGATCTTATCCTTTACTTATAAGAAGAAGGTGCTATGTTACCTATCATGACTTTTTGTGTGTGTGTGTGTGTGTGTATGTGAAGCGTACATGAACCAAACCCTACGTATGTTTAAGGTACTCCAGTCTTTATAATATGACAAATAATATAAAGGGCTTTAGAGAAAATACTTATCATATGTCTGGCTGGGAGGGAAATAATACGTAAGGCCAACACAGTAATTGATTTAGAACACTATAAAGGGAAATATCTTTTCTCGTAGGGAAAAGAGCCTCGATTCACACATGAGCTGCGCCAAGTAGAACTGATGAATATAGCACAGTAGTCCTAATAGATTCACTACAAGCCTTGTCCTGAATAAGAAGAAAAAGAAACAAAGAGGAAGGGGGCAGGGAAATGGTTTCCTTCTTGCTCTTAGGAAGAGTTAGAAAAACAGAGTGCTGAGCAATATAGGGAAAAAAAGAAAAAAATAGTCACATATTATTCACACTTCACTTGTGTTTGGTACATTCACATGGGTATATTAGGCATGAAAAGAACTCTGAAATGTAAATAGAGACTTTCATTGTGTGGTTTTACTTTATTTTTTAAGGCGGAAGCGGACAGAACGAATGGACTCCCCACTCCACTGTTTTTCAGAAGGAGTCCCTTCTGAAGCCATTCTGATGAAAGCATAATTAAGCCTGTTTTTGTTAATGGGTCTTTCCTTTGTGGTTCAGATAACAAAAAATTGAGGAGAGCATGGGCCACCCTGGTGATCAAGGGAACGTCATAAAAATTGAGGATGGTGTTGTTGTACACAAACTGAACTACCAAAGGTATGATGGGCTTGAATTTAATTCTCGTAATTATACTAATCGTGCAGAACATAGACAGACTGAAATAACTCAGGTAATTACTTAGCATATTGCTCTAGTTTCTGCAATGGCATTCATTGTTTACATCTCTAATTATACCGTGTAGACACACCAAATCACTCACGCTTGTTTTGACTTGAAGTATTTGAAGCAGCAAACACTGATGAGCTGTATATTACCAATGCTGCTATGTGAATGAATGCAATTCAGTAATACTTGTTCATCAGGCTCAGGGTCCAATCCTTCATGTCTGTCATACTCAGCATTCCAGTTGCTGTCACTTCCTCATGTATTTCCTTCACTGACACCTTCTCCTTACCTTGAGCAGACGTTGAAGGGCTCCATATTCACATAGCTAAGCACTTAGCATGCCCTTGGTTTTAACCACAGGTCAGCTGGACAGCTCGCACGTTTTAAGGGAGGGTTGCCACTGGTTAGAGTACAGTCAGAGTTCTCAGCATCTAATACATGGCCAATTGCTTGTCATGGAGTAGCACAGAGAGGAGAGCAGAGGAAGAATTTGCACCAGTTACTAACAGCAGTAGCAAAATAATGCCCAAACTGAAGTTGTCCACTGCCTACCATTTTTAAACTGAGTGACTTTTCTTCACAATAACGAGAGAGAAAAAAAAACCAAACAACCAAAGATAGAAGAACCTTAGAACAGCTTACTCTTTTAAAAAAAAAAAGGCTAAGATTTGTTAGCCTGTGCAAGTGGCTCTGTTGTGCATTTACAGCTCTATTAGACATATGCAATGTGATTTTTCCCCCCTCCTCTCCCCCTCCAAAACAGTATGTTCTCTAAGGGTTGTATACAAATCCTTGTGCCAAGTGCTACAAACACTTCAACCTTTAGGACAACCTCTTTCTGCAGTCCTAGGCAAGCTGCTTACTCTCCTCCGTCTCCCCTTCTGCAGACTCAGAATAGTAATGCTTGTCTTTTTGAACACTTCAGGACTTTCTGTTTCAATGTGTAGTATAAATCTGCAGTGTTGGGTCATACAAAGGGTCGTTACAAACCATACTGAAGGCTAGTACTGTGGACCTTTTATTGCCCAGCTGGCTGATTGCAGTGGAGTAAGAGTCTGAAAATGCAAATAGATTTTGCCTTGCATATGTTTATGCCAATATTTTTTTTAGTAACCTGCAGGTATATTTTAACTTATTTTGCTCTGCTGGAAACTCAGTGAAGATAAATGTTCTATGTTTTCTCCAGGAAAAAGGCTCATAAAGGGTAAATTGTTCCACTAGAAATATTCTCCTATTAGATGAAGCTAGTCTACCCTTTGGCAGGAATATACCTAGCTTTCAACTGCACTTACAGCTCCTTGAGCATTTATAATACACTTTTAATGGAAAGAATTTCAGGCTTTTCTATTAAATCAAATTCAATGTCAACTCTGAGGGAGAAGAAGGGGTCTTTCAAGCAATTTTTTACCCAGAAAACATTTTTCAGATTCTAAAAATAGCTTGTGCATACATTAATGGCTGTATTATGAGGTAGCCAGAGCTAGAAGGATGTTGAGCACTTTTTTAACTCCCGTTGGCTCCAGAGGGGCTCAATACTTCACAGAATCAGCCTGGGGCGGAGAGGAGAACAAAGTGAGAATACACAGTCCCAACGGTGCTCTGGCTGTGCAGGCAAACCTTTCGCAGTCAAACCACCCCACAGGGGCATGAGAGGATGTTTCAGTCAGTAGCTCGTTTCATCAAGGGCTCCCTCTCACCAGAGGTGTTCGGAAGGGACAATCTTGTCATATGAACTGAAGACTTAAAATAGGAGGAGCTGCTTTGCTTTCGGATTTCTCATTTTAGAAAAGAAAACTCTTTTAACAGAAGGATGTACGTCGTGGGAGAACAGAAAAAGAGTGCCCACTCCACGTTGTTTGCAGGCATTACAGAGGTGTGGGCTGCTTTTTAAAGTTCATTACCTTCTCATTGTTTGTGTAAGTGGATAGTCTCTCTTGCTTCCCAAATTATTTTCAGTACAGTTGAGCAATAGGTGAGCATTTTTATTCCAGTGCCGCACTGGCCACAGAGCAGAATGAGCTAAGTGAGCATCTTTGCAAAGGCTCTGGTCTCCCATGTTTACAGATCTGCTAGCTGGGACTGGAAATGTGACTCAGTCCTTCACTGCTGAGCCCAGGCCATCCATGTTTTCATGGCAGGAGTGATTTTTCTTAAAGTCACCAGGCAAAAGGTCTTAGGTAACTGCAGGCTTGGGGTGTGTGACTGCTTTTTCACTTGTTAAGTGACTTGATGAAATCTTTGGGTTTTGAATATCTGTTCCAGTTATAGAAATTATTAATGGAGCCAGGCACCTTGGACATAATTTTTGCTTATTTATAGGAATGTAGAAAGTCAGCTTCCTTGAGCAAAGGAAGACTTGAAAAACCAAACAGCCTCTTACCCCAGGGTAGGCCTTGTCCCCCTCCTGCCCCTCTCAGACTCTTTCCAGGGTGATACACCGAAGCTGTTCAGACTGCTTCCTCAGATCTCCATTTTCCAACACTTGAGTTTTGATGGCAATGTCAGCTAAAGGAAATACCTCCCCGCTCTGCTCCTGGCTGGTTCTTCCAGCTCCATACCTCAATGCTGTGGTTTTAACCCAGATCACCTGGCAGGGGTAGTCACTGTGGTGCAGAAAATGTAGCCAGGCTGCCTTCAGATCCAGCCTGTCCCTGTCCTTGAGCTCCAGCTTGGCTTTTCCATGAGAATTATCACCTTTAGGTGTTCCTGTCCCAGAGAGACTCTGCAACACCTCTCACCTCTGTTTGTGGAGATGCATGTTGACTGCTGCTATTTCAATAATCTATTTCCTTTAAAGAGATTAATGACCTAAACTGTACTTGAGAACCCTTGAGCTTCTTAGGCTCCGTGATTTGACCCTGGCATCTTCTCAAATTGAGACAATTTTGCTGCCTCACTGTGGTTGCATTTGCATCAGTTGAAGACTTGAGAGTCAGGTTTTGGTCAAATTAACCTTCGCAGGGCCTAAACCTTTTCAGCAAGCTGATTAACAGTATGTGGCAGGTGCTCTGCATGTATTTTAATGAATGGAATTGTACCAGTTTGTGAAAATAAAACGCAAGACTGAAAAATTTTGAGGTAGAAATCAAACTAAGTAGCCAAGAAAATGCATGCACTCCTGTAATATTTTATTACTTCAGTGAGACAGTAAAGTCACAAAAAAGCAAGGGTGTAAGATGTGTATTTAGCTGGCATCTTTATTCTCTAAGGTGCAACTGTCACTAATTACTCGTCTCAAAACTTAAGTATATAAATATCACACAAGAAGGAGTAAAATATGTTCCAATAAAAGTCTTTCTTTAAAGAAAGGCAAATACATGTCTCCTATTTTCTGCTGAGGAGCAGCTGCTGTGCAGTGCCTTTGCCTGTGCTGCATACACATGAAAACCTTAGGAAAAGCAAATGTCCCACCCTCTACCTCCTTTTGAAAGTGCACAATAGATACAATTTGTAGACTAACAATAAGAGGTATTGATAATAAAAGATACTTTCACCTGAAAGATGTCTATGTGCTTTGGGACTATCCATCCTTCCTGTACATCCATTTCACATTCCATGCTGCAGATAATTTTACAGGTCCTGCCATCTTCCTCAGCATACCGCCAGTCGAATGCAAACATTTATTTTCTGTGTGTGAGCATTTCCCAGCAAAAACTTTTCTGGAGCCACACAGTAAAAGATGATGATTATTAACCTAACTTTCATGAGCAGCGGTTGTGACCAGGAACAGTGTCTGGCTTGGCGTGACACTGCTGTAATAGGAATGTTCAAGAGTGTACTTGGAATGTGAGAGGACTTGAACACATGTCCTGCTGCCTGAGCTGGGAACGAGATTGTGGTGGGCTACTGACTCGTTCATGGGCAATGGGTAGCCACACGAGAAGTGCTCAGGGGCAGGATTGACAATGGTGCCACAGTTTTGCTCTTCACTCCAAAAAGGGGATGTTGCACTTCTGTACTTATTGGATTAAGATTCTTTCTTCTGGAACAGGATCATATTCATGGGAGAATAACAAACTGATTCTGCATGTGTATTAGGTATCAGAGTACTTCTACCATTCATACTCCTAAAATTCAGGATCTGGCATCAGTATGTCAGCTTAAAGCCCTTTAGATGTAGAATTTTTGGCACAAGCTCATTTTTCCATGAGCAGGTACGGACAGGCACATCGGTTTTTGTGTGATTAAGATGGAAACATGGCACCAGCCAGACTGAAAGAGGAAAATAGAGCCAAGCATGTAATTCTTGAGCCTACAGGATGGTGCACACAACCCTTAGCCCAGTAGAAGTTGAGGACCCCCAACCAAGACCTTGCAGAATCCAGCTGAAGCCAGAGGTCTGGCAAGATGCTGAGAGCCTTGAAGGTCTGTTGAGTGACAGTTTGTGGGCAGGCCAACAATGGCAAAAGTCATTCTGTTGCAAAGGCAAAAAATACCAGCCAAAATGAGCAGAAGTCAAGTGCTTTCCTTGCTTAAATATAAGCAATGCAAGGCTGACATCTTTAAAAAAAAGGGGGAGTTACTTTTGCATTTCTCTTCCTAGAAGTTTCGCTTCCGTAGGATATGTGGTTATTTCAGGCTCCCACAGCAACTGTCAGAAGTAATTTTATTTTCTTGTTTTGTTTTTGCGTGGAAGATCTGGCGAGACCTCTGTGTACTGGAACAAGAATAGGGATTACAAAAGCCTTCCCTGAACAAAATGAGTTATGTAGAGATCTTCCTACAGTACAAACATTCACAACAATTCCTTTCCTGTGAAGCTACACTGAATACTCTGAACAGCTAATACAGGGTACTCAGGAGATGTCTAGCCCTACTGTGATGTGAAAATCCTTTTTATGGTGATCCAAGAGGAAGTAGGTGGGCCTCCACCACCTGCTTTGCTCCAGGCAGGGATACACAGCTCTCCTTGGGAAGTGCGTGCCTTCAGGTTGTTTGCTTTGGTTTTATATTGCATCTATGGGCCCAGTGCTGTCCTCAGTGAAATTAGTTTTGTAGGAATCAGTGCTGAGCACCTCAGGATCCTCTCTGACCTCTTCAGTATCACCTGTCCTGTTTTGAAGAATACAAATTTCTCTAAAGAAACATTTGCAGGTGTTGTACATGAAGCTACAGCAAACAGACACATGCTTTTCTGTTTGGAGAGATGAGGCTCAGGTGTTTGTATACTTTACATATGACTGTGCTTCAGAGTGAACTAAATCAAATTTTGTTATGTAAAATTGAGAAAACATACAATTATGTATTTGAATAAAAATATTGGGACATTGTTGTATTTGTTGGTTTAGAGTTAGTGTACCATAGAGGCACGTGACATCTGAATGATTTAGGCAGTTACCGCAAACATGTTATCTCTTGAAAAGAGTGTGACTTAGTTATTTAATTATGTACTTGACAGAAAACTACTAAGGATCTTTCACCTCAATGCTCCCCCTGCCCAGCATGTTTATTTGTGCTGTCCCAAGCTGATCCAGCTGTGATGTTCTCCAAGCATCGCTTTTGACTGATAGCAGTAGCAGTGGTCTTCTCTCTGGGCTCTGCTGATTTTTCTGAGCAGTTAAACAGCACCCGAATTCTTGCCATCTGTGGCCTCCTAAGCCACAGATGGCAAAAACCAGCTTAAATTTGAGTGCGAGTGCAATGACCTCTGACCTCCCCGAATTATACCAACAGGAAAGGTTTCTCCCACCCTGGGGCATGGCATGACCCCGGGAAGTCTCCTCCACCCCACTGAGCCCCTTTGCACCACAAAGCCGGGTGCAGGAGGCCCCTGCCTTGGCCCGTTCCAGGCGACACGTCCCTGTCACTGCGCTGTCATTCGCTTCACCTTCAGCACGTGTATCCAAGTATTTCCCACACTCGTCTTCCTGGCATCTCCGCTTTTGCCAGACGACTGCTGCAGCCCCCACCAGCTCCCCCAGTGCCCCGCTGTCTGTGTTCGGGGTCCCCGTGGGAAGAGGGGGCTGTATA
>NW_009735677.1:16020-38185 GCF_000703405.1 Apaloderma vittatum | reverse complement strand
GCGGGTGGGTAACGAGTGGAGTTGGGTTTACGTATTTCTGTACACTTAGATGAGCTACCTTCATCCTTAGCTGGAAGTACACGTGTGGCGTTCTTTGTTTGTTTGTTTGCTGAAAGAAAATAAATATAATGCTTCGTGGAGAAGGTATTAAAAGTTTTACGTACATCTAGTGGACTAGTGTAGTTCTTAAGGCAGATAGGGATTTGTATAAGCTGCAGGCCCCTGCTAAGGCTGATATATTCACCTGAGTAAGGCACGGGTCTGCCCTCTGGTTCGTGCCAACACATGTTTTTCCTTGAGCTTTTCTTTCTCATGCTGTTGATGGTCTTTGGGGAGCTTTGCTTTCTTCTGATATGCAAGTCTCTGACTTGAGGACCGAGCTGGTGCAAAGGAAGTTTTCGGCTAGTCTGTAGTCAATGGGAGTTGTATAGCTTAAATTCTAAATTAGGAGAGACAGAAAAGCCCGGGACTGTAAAATCATTTTTGCTAGCATAGAGGGGACAGAGAGGAAGAGGAATGGCAGTAAAAAATATGTGCCCGAGACTGGGCTTTTAGCATCAATTGTAATTCTGCAGGTTGGAATTAGTCTGAGTAACGTGAACATGGATGGTTCTGGTTCTTGTTTTACTGTTTTCTGCAGTGCAGGCTGCTGTTACTACTATTAATTTCTAACTGCTGATTTATTGTTACAGAAAGCCTAAAACTAAGAGAGCAAAAAGGTTTCTTGAGAAGAGAGAACCCAAACTTAAAGAAAATACAAAAACTGCTATGCTGATAAGAGGAGGAAATGCAAACTTAACAGTGACTGAAGTGCTTAAGGACATTGTAAGTTGTTGGACATATGTGTGCAACCTTTAATTGTACAACCTTTTGTGCCACACCAAGAGTACCTTCCTTTTTCTTACAGCTTGCATATTGTCTGCTACGAGATCATACGCTCACTGTTCCCCAAATTTCAGCTGGACTGTTGTTCCAGATGTGTCATTACTTGCTCCTCAGTGGAGATTGTTTTTTTCCTGTTTTTTCTTTGCCAAATGTTCTGAGCTTATTCATTATTATCTTTTCCATGGTAATCCAGTATATAAGTGTTGCAAGTCCATTTGAAGACGAAATAATTAGGTATGGAACCAGACTGGATGACACAGCTGAAGTCATATCCCAGAATCCAGTAAACTGCTTGCGTTTGTTGATGTGGCACTTTCAGTGTGGAACTTAGAATAATAGAATGCGTTGGATTGGAAGGGACCTTTAAAGGTCGGTGAGTCCAACCCCCCTGCAGTGAGCAGGAACATCTTTAACTAGGCCAGGTTGCGCAGAGCCCCATCAAGCCTGACCTTGAATGTCTCCAGCGATGAGGCCTCCACCACCTCTCTGGGCAACCTGTTCAAAACTTAGCAATTGTGACTCCTAACTCCATACCTGAAAATATTATTAGCTGTTCCTACACTCTTTTCTCTCCTTGCTTTGCCCTTTTCTTACCATCTTATGCTGATGTTAATCAGGTTATTTTTCGCTCCCAGTTTTACTTTATGCCCTTGGAAGCAGAGAGATTTCATTAACTGGCTTTCATTTCAGCTGTTACTTGGTTATTTTATTATTTCTTAGCCTCTGGAAATAAGTCCTTCTGCAATTAATTTGGAACCAAAATTGCTACCAGCTTGAAGTGGATTAATGTGACCAGGCCTGCGGGATACTAGACTGATTTGCACAAACAATTACTCTTATTTCATATGATCGTGTAAGCTGCAGGGTTTTAGGAAAAGCAGTGCTGCTCATCTCAACGTATTAATGTGTTTAACGTGGTCTTTTGCAGTATGCTGTGAAGAAGCCTTTTGCTGTCCTATATAAAAAGTAAGTGGTCTCGCTTTGACATCTTTTGGTCTTCCGAGAGTTCAGTTTTTGGTAGTTTCAGAGCATGAATAGAGATGCTGGCTAGCGTGGGGGCTTGAACAGTGGAAAGGGTTGCAGAGGGTGACTGAGATTCCTCATAAATTTCAGTAGACTGGAAAGAAGCTGCACGTAATTAGTGTTGGCACTGAGCCCGGTTCTGTGTTGAGTGTTATGGAGAAAGATTCAGCAGGCTTGAACAGCAGTTGCCTTTTCTGCCTGATCTGTGCAAACTGCTGGTCAGGTTCTGTGTCAGGTGGGAGGGCTGGAGTTCTAACATCCAAATCCTTACACATTTGAGTTACAGACTGTAACGATAGGTAAGTCTTGCTCAAAATGGGAACCCAGTATTTATATGGATGTAGTGCAGAGAATTGAGGTTTAGTAGCTAAATTTAACGTTGGATGAGCAGGCAGAGACAGTTGTTTACGAAGTGTCACTGGTGGTAGTCTGGAAATCAGGTCCCAGGAGATGGGGAAGTGGAGCAGAGTACTTAAAATGACGATGGAGGCACTAGGGCACTCCTGGCAATATTCGTCGGGCTTATGGTTTGAACTAAAGCTGAACCTCCACTGCTGGAGTTTCCAGTAGAATGCAGAATTTTAATGTTATCAGAGAACTAATTAAAAGTTCTTATCTGAACATGTTTTTCTGGTGTGGGGTGGTTTTTTTGTGATTTTTTTCTTTAAAACTTTTTTTTTCCCCTCCTTTTTTTTTTCCTGATCTCAGGAAAAATATCACCAGGCCTTTTGAGGATCAGACATCATTGGTAAGTGTGAGCCACGTCTTCTCTTACGATGTTTTACAGCCCTAAAATCACAAAGAACTTTACTGGGGGATAATTTGCTGTTACTTTTTGAGGAACTAGGTAAAAAACAAAACTTATAGGGAATTTGGATAAGTTGAAGGTAGGGCTAATTTCTAGATTTATGGTGTCAGGAGGCATATTTTACTCTTACTGCAAGACAGAATTGTCATGTTGTGTGCACTTTTTTTTTACTGTAAATGTATGTTTCTATAAACTGACAGGCAAATTTAGGAGTGTGTAGCACTGACTGTAGGAAGAGCAAAGCATTTTATTTTGGATTTATAAAAGTCAGTCCTCTAAAGTGCTGTAGCTTCTGCACGACTTGTTTTAAGTTTGGTGAATTCATAGGTTGACATGGTTAAATGGAGGAGTCGTAGCTTTCTGTGGTTTCCTTGTGTTGGAAAAGAGGAAGAAAAGCCCAGCAGAGTATTGCATGAATCAGATATGTGAGATTGTTCCTGAGAGTTCAGTTCCAGCATTCAGTCAAGAACTGTCAGAAAAGTGCACAATTTCCGTTAAATACATGCATTTGGCCTCAAAGAGGTTGCAAAAGTGGCTCTTCGGGGACTTGGAGGGTATTTTGACAGGGAGTGTGTGTTTGGAAATACATTTGGTGATATGTCCCTGCCTGGATTTGGTGTTGATTCAGTGCTTTAAGGTCAAGGTAATTCATGAGCAGACAGGCAAAAAATAGAGGGGCTGATCCTAAGATTATATCTCACACAGTTGCACTTCAGTCAAGGCATTACTTTAACTGCTGAAATATGTCTGTCATTTTAGCAGTATGTAAGTGGCGGTATGTATTTCTTTCAATAAAATGAGAGAAAGGAGATACTGATGTACAGCTGTGGTTTTACAATAAGGACAGAAATTTGTTATCCCAAAGTAAGTTGTTTGTTTCCCAGCGATGATGATTTGGTAGTGTTTGCTCTGTGCCACTGCTGTCTCAGGCAGAGAAATAAGGATCAGCTTTCCAACGTGTGAGGCAGTGGTTGGAATAACTCACTGAAAATGCACACTGAGGTTGGGAATTTGGGGATTTTATATTAAGTAAATATGCATATGAAGAAAAAAATAAATTCATGTATACACAGTGTACAAATATACTTACTTGTCTGAAAGGGATTGTGAAAATAAAGGAGAAACCTATCTAATGAATTTCTGTAAATAGGAAAGGAGGGGAGAGATAGCTAAGGATCCTTGATAATCATTAAGGATCCTTTTTTAAAAAGTAAAGGCAGCCAATAGTGAGTGCTAGAGGGCTTGCTGAAGTTTTATTGGACAGTCAAGTTAAAGCATTTTTATTGTGTTAGGTACAAAACTCAATGCTCTTCTGGTAACTGCAGTTACTCTTGTATTAAGCAGCTCCTAAGCTCGCATGTTTGCAATGTATACCTTCACCAAATATTTTAAACTACGGACGGGAACTCATGAGTTTTGTTCTTTTCCTCACTTCTAGGAATTTTTTTCCAAGAAATCGGACTGTTCTTTGTTTCTGTTTGGCTCTCATAATAAGAAGCGACCCAACAACCTGGTAATAGGTAATATGTCCCACTTGACCTTTCATCCAAATAAACCCCCTGGTTTTCAATGATGATCTAAATAACTGGATTTTTTTTCTGCATTCACAGGTCGCATGTTTGACTATCACGTCTTAGACATGATTGAGCTGGGCGTTGAGAAGTTTGTATCCCTAAAAGACGTCAAGGTAAGGAATCACTAATTCGGTATTTCAGTGACATCTGCTGGTGAATTTTCCCCTGTGTGCATTGGCTTTTCTGTGCTTTGAAGTAGGGGCGAGAGTTGTTTAAAAATGCGTTTCATGCAGTATATGAGGATTGCTAATTTGTGTACCCCAGAATGTTATTTTTATGCTCTGCTTTTTATTTTTATTTTAGCTCTTTTGAGCAAGCTTACAATTTTCCTTGCAAATTCTTTCTTTTTTTTTAGCTTTCAGTAGCACATAAAAGCCATTTTTTCAGGGAACTATACTTAAGTCAGATAGGAGCTAACATCTGGATTATTTAAAACCAAGGAAAATGTACCTTTTATGGCTACATTAGGCTCATTTTGGCAAAATGAGAACATATTTCATATGTATGTACCTTTGTATCAAGCTCTTCATGCACTGCAAAAATAATTATTTTTTTTTGTGATCATTATTCCCATTACAGTGTATAAATTGGCAAGAGACTCTAGAGAGATAGCAAAGAAAATACCGTTTATAAAGGTGAATCCTCCTCTTCAAGTCAGATTGTAGTGTATATCTTCGTAACACTGTTTGTAGCAGAGAAGTTGTAGTTAAGTAAGTATTTGTTGGCCAGAATTAAAATTAGGTCGTTGACTAAACTATTCTTTTGGCCTTTTTCATTTACCCTCCAGTGTCAAAAGTACAATAGACTCATTTGCCTCTAATTTTGATTTTCTTGTTGGCAGTTGCAAATTCACTTGTTTTTCACCAGAAGGTGTTATTTTATACATTTTGCAGTAAAGAATCTTCTTTTTTTCTTTTTTTTTAAAATCCAGAACGAGGAATAATACAATTCACACTTTTAAAAACAAATTCCTTCCCAACACATGGAAGTGTTGCTCAGTGAGAAAAAAATGTCTGTTCTGTCCCTATTGATCACAGGTCACAATTTTTTCATTCATTGTTGAGTGGGTAACCACCTATTAAGTCAGTAATAAGTTTCCTAACACGGTCTTAATTTTTGTCTTGTTTTAAAATTTTTATTCTGCAGAACAGTAAATGTCCTGAAGGAACAAAACCTATGCTGATATTCGCTGGTGACATGTTTGATGTAAATGAAGAATACAGAAGACTGAAGAGCCTTCTTATTGGTCAGTGTTTTGATTATCTGAGCAGGAGGATTGCATAAATCTGTAGTAATAGGCTCAGTTGGGAGAGACTGGTTTGTCAATAAATGTTTGTTTATATTCAGCACAGGAAGACAACAAGAACAGGTACTTGCAAAGTTTCATCTCACATGAAATTGAAGCTAACTAATCATCAGGACTGTTGGGAGAGAGGAGAAAAGACTAGCCTAAAGGACTCTGAATTTAAAACCGTTTACTGAATTTTGTTTCTTCGAATGTGGAGAAAATTCTGACATTTTCCAAAAGGTTTTTTTACCTTGCAAATGTACTTCTAACTAAATAGTATTTCTGAGGTATATCTAATTTGAAGCCAGCAGATTAAATTCAGAAAGTGGGATATTTTTACTCGCAAAAAGGTCACATTGGTATAATAGAACCTGTGTTTTTATGATGAAAGTATTTTCTGTTGGAAACTTGACCAATTCTAACAAAAGTGCTGTTGATTAGAGCACTTGGAAAGAACATGTGCAGTAAAAATCGACTGTAGAAAATGTCTATGTTATAACTTCAAGGCAGGCTTGGAGCTTTGTAAACAAAGTTGTTTTCTGTCTCAGGGTTGGAGACTCTAGAAGATAAAGCACATCACGGTGGTTGTTTTTTTCTGCAGAACTACAAAAAATGTTTATACTTTTTCTTAACATAGCTTTTTGGGACAGAGAAGTCATAGTATTATATCTCTTGATGCTTAAAAAAATGCATCTTTGTAGAACTAGATCTATTAAGTAGGGTGGTGTGCTTTTTCTTTTTAAAGGGTTTCCTGAAAGTAGATTACGTTTTTTAAAGCTCTGATAAAATACTGAAACTAGCCCAATAGTCTTGTTTTTTCAGTTCAGTTCTTGGATTGTACCAGTGCGTAATCTTACAGCTTTGCGAGATCTTTCTTTTGTGTAAAGTAAATATCGGTTGGGCTCTTTTTTTTTTTTTTTTCCCTAGGCAAGCAGATAAATGTTTGCTCTGCAGAAACAGATCTTAAAAATGAGATTTTTTTTTTTTTCCACCCTTGGTATTTTAAGTCCTTAAACCAGAGATATTTCATCTGTAATGATACTGAAAATGGAGCAGGAGAGGAGAAAATTTGCATCTTCTCAGTACAGCTGACTGATTCTTGGGGATAGATGAAATGCTGGTAACTGTGCTCATAAACCGTGGAAGGTGGGTGAATATTGAATACAAAGATAAGTGAGTTTTGTTACTGCGGGTTTGTGTCACTCTAAATGAGTAACTGCGTTCCTGGAAGCAGGTGCTTTATTTTCTGAAGCCTGTGTCTTGTTCAGGCATCTGCACGATGTTGATGATCGACATCCAGATGTGCTCATCATCCCGTGATCCAACAACTTGATACCTTAAATGGCAGGCATGGATCTTTAGATAGTGGCCAAATGACTAACGGGTCTTTCCTGCCCTGTTTCTTTTGATGTTCGTCTGGCCTTTCTCCTCTCCTATTTATTTGCCTTTAATGACTTTGGATGTCGATTTGAGTACATTTGACTGCAGTCTTTCTTCTTGAATGTACTCCAGGTCTTAATGTTCTGCTGACTTCTGTGAAATACCTAGATGCAAAACGAGATGAAGGAAAAGGTTAAGGAGTGCAAAGGCTTGAAGGTATCACTACCCAATTAAAATTGTTTGGGTAATAATTTGATGTGCTTCAAAACTGGCCTTCACTGATAGGGAGGAACTGAGTCTTTCTGTACCTGCCAAGAATAGTGCTTTTAAGCACTCTGCTGCTCTATTGCTAAGAAAGATAGAAAAATATCTGTATAACAACAGCAAATATTTTTTTACTGTAGCAGTGTTATTGAGATCTCAGAGGGGATATTCGATAGCCAACAGCTTCTTGTTGCCAGAGCAATGCGATGCCAGCGCTGCTGGTGAACAACCAAGCTTTCATTGGCTTTTGTGGTACCAAAAGGGTATATGCATGTTTAGAATATCATCTTACAGTAGCTTCTTTGTAAAATTAAAGGCAAGGCTGAATTATTGTCTTCATGGTAACCAAACCCTATAGTCCACTGAAGTGGAAGAAGTTATTTAGGAGAAATAAATGGCAGCTGCATTTTTCTTCAAAGACCTCATAGACAAAGACATCCCATTCTTTCTCTTTTGGTTTTTGTTGCCTGCCAATGTGGTAGTATAGGAATTAATTTATGATTCAAGTCCTTGGAATGAACTTCATGAAATTCTAATAACTTTTTATGCTTGTATTTATAAGATGTTTCATCTCTTACGACACTGCCTGCTTGCTAGTTCTGTTACTGCACGCCCATTTCATCCTAAAAATGGCTAGACACTACGTGACTTGCTTTTAAACACTTTCTAAAATGTTGATTTCCAGGAGACCTCTGCAGTTTTAAATTGACCATCAGCTTGTTCTTCATACAGCCTTCCTCACACAGGCCTTTCTGAGTGTCTCAAAAGTTTTGTGGGTTCCTTCTGGCCAAGAAAGGGTATGGCTGGGAAATATCAGGGATAGAGTTTGAACTCTGCTAGTGCTAAGCATAGCTACATAGGTTACAGTGTTACTAGATTTTGATACAAAAAGAAGCCTGTAGATTTATGTTCTGAAATAATTTAGGAGTTTAATCTGGAAATGGAAAAGTCTTGTGAAGTTTTCTGCAGGGAAAAGTAAATTACAAGATCTGGAAATGTGTTGAGAACAAGGGGAAGAAAGAACTAGGAATGGAAAGAAAAGAGCAAGCAAGTCTCTGGTCCAACCAAAGCAAGAGTACATTAAAAGAACTTCAGCTCTCTGGGTATACTGCAGGGTAAGGTTTCCACAGCTGTTTAGCATTGCCAGGAAACAGAAATTCCTGACCACCTGGATTTGTTGGAAGAGATCATCCTGTGGGTAAAAAGATGTATGATGCCACAGGAAAATAGGAAAGGGAGATGGTGCCAATAAACCGCTGTAAATGTCAGCTTGTGTACCCGCAGAGAACTAGTTGAAGGGAAAATATATGCCATGAACAAAAATATTTTGTTTGCAACTTTTCCTCTAACTACAAGCTCAGCCTACAAGAGGAGGAGAGAGTATTTAACTGACTAAGGAAATTTTCCTGGCTAGACTCCAGCTGATACCTGCCAACAAGACTTTGTTTTGGATGTCACTCCAGTGCTGATACTCTTGAAAAAGGTAGTGGAGGAAAGGACAGCTAGCCGAGGGATCTGAAAATGGGACAGAATGGAAAAAAATGATGTGTTTTGCATCTGTTAGCAGTTCTATGTTTCGGCATTGCCCTGTCATGTTTATTAGCACACCTTGTTCCCTCAGTCAAGGTCACATTCTTTCTCCACCCTCCGCACATGTTGGACAGATTGCTGTGCTTATTGCAAGCTCTCTGATCGCATGTGTGTTTTTGACATAGCCTGGTATAGGAACCTCACTAGCGAGGGCTCGTTTTGTATCGAATGTGTATTTTGGTGTTTTATTTGCAACTAATCAAGTATTTCAAGTGTCTTTAGTTTTGTAGATGTGTCGTGTATTAAATAGAAAAGGCGTTAATTGTAACTGTCAATACTGACCTAAAGGACAGAAATGCTTTGTTGTGGGGGGATTGCGTGAAAGAAACAATATACCTAAAGTTTTTCACCAAGTCAGAGAGAGAAAATTTAGGTAAGTGTAGACAAGATACCATTTTGATTTGTTTTGTACTAGTTTTGATCCTTCTTAGTACACTTCCAGACCTGGCTCTGATTAAGAATTTTAAGATACCCAAACTATTTTTCTTATTTTAGAGCTGAGTATTTAAAAGTATATGCAGTGCACTCATTCCAATTAGCTTAATAAAGCTAAATTACTACTCTGAAAGTGTATGTGCTCTTCTCCATGCACTTATTCTTAGGTAGGGTGTATATTGCTGTCAAATTGGATGACAAGTGGTGTCCCTCAGGGCGTCAGTGATAGAGACAGTGGGGTAGAGTGCACCCTGAGCAAGTTTGCAGGTGACCCCAAGCTGAGCGGTGCAGTCGGTATGCCAGAGAGATGAGATGTCCTCCAGTGGGACCTGGACAAGCAGAAGTGGGCCCATGTGAACATGAGGTTCAGCAAGGCTGAGTACAAGGTTCTGCATCTGAGTCAGAGCAGTCCCTGTTGTCAGTACAGGCTGGGGGTGATGTGATAGGGAGCAGCCCTGAGGAGAAGGACCTGGGGGTCTTGGTGGAGAAAAAGCTGGATGTGAGCAAATGCTGCGTACTCACTGCTCAGAGGGCCAGTTGCATCCTGGGCTGTGTCAGAAGGAGTGTGGCCAGCAGATTGAGAGAGGGGATTCTGCCCTGCTACTCTGCTCTGGGGAGAACTCATCTGAAGTACTGTGTCCAGCTCTGGAGCCCTCAACACAAAAATGACATAGAGCTGTTGGAGCAGGTCCAGAGGAGGGCCACAAAAATACTCAGAGTGCTGTAGCACCTTCCCTGTAAGGACAGGCTGAGAGAGTTGGGGTTGTTCAGCCTGGAGAAGAGAAGGCTCTGAGGAGACCTTACAGTACCTGAAGGGAGCCTACAGGAAAGCTGGGGAGGGACTGCTGACAAGGGAGTGTAGCGATAGGACAAGGGGCAATGGCTTTAAACTAGAGCAGAGTAGATTTAGATTAGGCATTAGGTCTTCACTGTGTGGGTGGTGAAACACTGGAACAGTGTTCCTGCTTGCGGGAGGAGAGTTGGACTAGATGACCTTTAAAGGTTCTTCCCAACCCAACGCATTCTGTGATTCTATGAAATTATCTCTGGAAAGTCACAGTGTTCCTGTCAGGATTTCTACACACATTTCGTTTCACCAATGCAGGAGCTTACATGTGCAATGTTACGTTTTCTCTCCGGTGTTTTGGCAGGGTTGCAGTTTTAAGTTCAACCAGCTATTCCATGACGTTCACATCAAATGTACAGATTTGGCTATTCTAGAGCTGTCCTATGTACAGCCTTGCTTAGCTAGAGGCAGTAAAAATATCTATATAGGCAAGGAGCTCACATCAGCAATGTGATGTGGGTCCATTATGAAATGCACCAATTTCTTACAGTCATCTGTTGGTTTGATTTTTTTTTTTTTTCAGTGAAGAAATCTGTCATTTATTCTTTTAAAATGTTTTTTTCAGATTTCTTCAGAGGTCCTAGCGTGCCAAATATTCGTCTTGCTGGTTTAGAGCACGTTCTGCATTTCACAGTTATAGATGGGAAAATTTACATGCGAAGTTATAAGTGAGTATGTGTTTTATCTGTTTGTTTGCTCGCTCTTTGGTGCACTTGTAAATTTTGCCCCAAATTTATCCTGTAGCTGCGTAACTGAACTGACTCAGTCTTCTGCTGCTTTTAAGACGTGCAGTGAAGAGAGGTGTTTCAGTATAACACAGAGTAACTTGTACAGCAGAAGGAAAATGCTTAAGCCCTAAACCTGCTGCTGCTTTCCTTGTGGCGCTCCCTCTCCTAGAAGGGAAGATGGCTCTGTCACGGGGCTGGATTAATAAGGTGATGTGAGTTAACATGGGGAATTGGGAGTGCTGTCTTAAAATTCATAGGCTTACTCTGCTCTCAGGCTGATTTCTAGGATTCTCCTTACTTGGGCATTCATGAGGGGATGGTGGGAGGTGGGCTGCAGCCAGGGATACACAAGGGAAATCAGGGAAAGGCAGGACGAGATGATCTTTCTCGCTGCCTTGGTGTTCGCCTTCACGGTTCATGGCCTTGCCTTAGGAGGCCATGAGCATTCATAGTTTGTATTTCATGCCATTTTGATTTCTCTTATAACAAGATTGCTTTTATCAGTCTCATTCTCCAAAAGAAACAAAAAACTTTCTTGGTTAGTGATCAGGTTTTTTTGCTGGAAATGATAGTAAATGTTTTTCATGTCTGTTGATACCCAGGGCACTGATTTGAATTTGAAGAATGATACAGCCTTCAAGGTACTTGAACTGAGTTTTAACACTAATGCTGATAATACCAGTCTCGTTTTATTAAAACAAAAGTTACGTTAGCCAGGTTGTGTTTTGGGTGTGTCCAAATTGTGATGTGACACGTTTAGTGTATTTTAGATTGACAGACATCTTTCTCAATAATAGAGTTGGTGGTAGCAATTATTTTAAATAGTCCTCCAAACTACAGGATTGAACCTGCCCCTTTACAAAGACAGATAAATCTTTATCACAGAGGACGATGTTGATTTTGGTTGTTTTTTCCCTCTAGGGTGCTTCTGAAGAAATCTGGCTGTAAAATACCACGAATTGAACTGGAAGAGATTGGGCCTTCATTAGATCTGGTTATGAGGAGGACGCATTTAGCTTCAGATGACCTTTATAAGCGGTCTTTAAAACAACCAAAAGCCCTGAAGGTACGTGCCGAGGAGAGTATATTATTTCCAGATCTATCTATGAAGAAGATCAAAAACTGAAGTAGTAATTACTGCACATTTGGCCAAAGCTTACTTTTATGTAGGCCGGCTGAGATTTTTGGGGCCACAACAGTTTTGTGGTGATCCGCTGGCACACAAACTCTTCTCTGGAAATGGATAGAACATACAGAGCAAATCTTAATCTCTAAGCTCCAAAGAATGTATGCAGCCTTGCTTTTTTGGCACTTGATTCTCACCAGAGCTCCTGGTGCTTTCTACTGAGAAATACTAATGTTGTTCATCCCTTACAGCCTAAGAAGAAAAAGAATATCTCCCACGATGTGTTCGGTACAACTTACGGTCGAATCCACATGCAGAAGCAAGATCTTGGTAAACTGCAGACACGGAAAGTGAAAGGGTTAAAAAAGAGGCCAGCAGAGAAAGCAGCTGAAGGTGGTGGGATTAGTTCCAAAAAGTCAAAATCAGCCTGAGAGTCTGAAACAGCCTTGAAAATTCTTTGTATCTTCAAATTCAGTATATATATTGTAATATAAATATGTCAGACAAGAAAAAATTAATCTGCCTTTAGCTTTAGTTTTATAAAAAAAAATTTTCTAACTGGTTTTGTAAAGGGAGCATAGGGGTATTGAGCTTAAACATGAAACTTTGTTATTTAAAATAAAAAAAAATTGATACAACGTGCTCCGTTTTCTGAAGCTGAGTATTCCTCTCTTGATGTTAGCAAACATATACTAGTCACGCAGGTTTCCAGAATAGTTTTATGGCTGTGATGTTGGGAACCCTTGATCAGGCAACTCATCGTATAAATTCTGCTCAGGACCAGAGCAGTGTATATGGATAATACCCACAAGGCAAGTTCTCTGTTCATTTACTGGTTTTTCATTTCATTTTTTTGCACAACTGCAATACTCAATAAACCTTTTTCTCAAGTGTGAACTCCCAATATGTGTCTGTTGCCAGAGTATCTTTAAGTGTTGCACCAAGCCTTGCTATATACTTGCAGAATCAGGAACGATTAAGGTGTTTTTACTGTGTTCATCACCATGGTAGCAAAGTACCTGATGTTTGCTTTAGGCATAAATGAAACCTTTACAGATTGAATTTCAATCTTTGATGCTTGATTTGTGCCCAGAATGGAAGTATGTGAAGCAACCATGAAAGATACAAGTCTTTTCCTCTTACCCTACTTTCCTCTGGATTTTTGGGCTCATGAGTTAGTGAAGAATCAGTTAAAGACTTAGGTAAACAGGGTGAGAGTTTAAGAGCTTGGTGAGACTTTGGTGTGGTGTTTTGGACCACATAGTTCTTGGAACACACTGAAAAAACTTGATTTTTTGCTTCTGCTTGTCTCTCTGGAAGGTATTACTCCACCCTTTAGCCTAACTGTGATAAAAGTGGGCACACATTTTATCCTGACCACAGTATGCTTGTTCATCCCAGTTACAATACTTTTCTTGTTAGTTTTCTCAGTGTAATCAGCTGATGTGTCACGTTAGAAATACGCAGTTTGTTATTTTCACTTGTCTCCTGCATCCTGGCTGGAAGCTGTTGGGCAGCTTTGCTTTCTTTGTGTGGGAGCTAAACCGTAGCTGTGGCTGTGCAAGTGCCACACATGATGTTTGTGCTGTGCTGGCTTGGTAAAAGTTGCAGTGTGAAAAAGGAAGGGCTTTAAAAGTTTGGGATCTTTTTGAGGGCACAAACATTTATCTTAAATATTACCTAATTTATTATATCATTACACAAAAATAAATTGCATGAGTCACTCTAAATCTTTTTCTCTGTTCTATAACCATGTGTTTGAGAAATTGTTGCAATTCCATAAGCTACTTCAGATTTGTATTTCCCACCATAATCTATCTGAGGTACAAATCACTATGCTTTTGGCTAAAAGCGATGTTTGGTAACAGCTGTAGATTTGTACTAATGGGCAACGCTGTCTTTTAGGAACTTACAGTTGTAAAACTAATAGTAGAAGACTGTAAGTTTGTAGAAAACAGCATGCCCATGGTTGTAAAAGACTGAATTGCATCTTTCTAATTTGGAAGCTAATTTTGGTGCTTACTTTGGTGTTTAAAAACTGAATTTCACAGCAGTAATGCAGGCCACTTAACATCCTGTTACCTCCTAACGTAAACAGGGAGACAGGTACTCAGTAGTAGCCCTCAGAGATAAGCTGTTGCATCCTGGTATTGATTTTGTTGAATTGCTGCTGCCGGTTTGCTCCTGGGATGAAGAGGAAGCTGGGCAAGGAGAGGGCTACTGCACCTCCTGACTTCAGAGAGATCCAAAGTCCTTGAACACAGGAAATCAGTGAATGGGTACAACCCAGGTACACTTACTCACCCTTTGTAGGGTCTTTTGTCTGTGCCGATTAGTGCCTGAAGGTCCCGCACCTGTGGGTGGGTGCACATCCTTTTATTCTTAGTTTTTGTACTGGTGAAATACAGCCATGTGGTGGACAAATGCAATAGATACATGAGACAAGGAGAAATTCTGCTGGGTATAGTGTTAAGGATATTTAGGCTATGCTTTTTCATAGTAATCACTTTTGAGTTAGTTTGTTAGCAAGGATTAAAATTCGTTCCAGTTCTAATAAATAGTTTGTACTCCTCAAAGTGGTGCAAACTGAGCGGGAAGTAGAAATGCTCTTTTTTTTTTCACAGCAGAAATGAACCCCTCTAATCTCTGTATGACGAGATTAGATGAAGCCAAATTAGCAACTGAATTCACCTAATTTATTTTGGAGAAATTTCAACCTTGCTGTGAAGCATTAAGCTGAGAGGCTGGAGACTTAATGTGTTTTCAGACACGCGGCACGTCCAACTGCACCCCTGCATGGCAAGCAACTGCTGTGTTCTGATTTACGGTGAATGGAGATGGGGGAGCTAAATGTAAACCTTTCTAGGGGCATGGGCTTACTTTCCAGAGTCTCTTAAAGCGTAAGGAAATGCATCGAGTGCTGCCATGTAGCTGTGTGCTTGGGGAACAGGGTGTGCAGCACTCAAAGGGCAGCTGATGAAAGGCGCTTGCCTTGCCTCAATTGCCCTTTGCTTCCAGAGTTCACCAAGCTCTGAAAACACATAAACACAGCCCCAGGTTCTGCGTGGCATGACTGGCACGTTCACCCCTTTCCTCTGGCTTTCATCTTCTTACCTCCCAGCGCACTAGAGATAGGTTTATTTATGGGTTGAGGGAAGAAATACATTTGGTTTCAAGAAAATCCCTGTGGGCAAAACATGGCTCCCAAGGCTGTGCCTGTGTGGTAAAACAGAGGTGGAATTGCAAATCAGCAGCAGAGTCCGGGCTGTCCTTAGCTAGCAGGATGGCAACGTTGAGGAAGATTCAATTTTGTGCCTTCTGTGGGCCTTTGGTTTGTCAGCTGGTGTTGCCCAGCTGTGCTGCCAGGACCTTCATTGCTACTATTAACTAGGCTACTATCATTATAGCTAACTAAGGATGTACATGGAATTTGTAGTCTCCCTGTTAAGTTCACTTGGCTCTTTTTATGCATAGTATAATTAAAACAAGTAGGAAGAGAGGTAGATATTGTTGAGTGGTGCGATGTTCTAAGTTCTTAGGATTTCCACAGTTTTGGGAATCGGTCCTGGGTGTGTATAATCACAGCCTTAGCTCTGTGCTGGAGTGCATTCAGAGAAGGGCGGTGAAGCTGGTGAAGGGTCTGGAGAACATGTCTTACGAGGAGCAGCTGAGGAAATAGATTGTTTAGTCTGGAGAAGAAGGGTCTGAGAGGAGACCTTACTGCTCTCTACAACTACCTGAAGAGGAGGTTGTAGTGAAGTGAGTGTTGGTCTCTTCTCCCAAGTCACTAGGCATAGGATGAGAGGAAATGGACTCAAGTTGCACCAGGGGAGGTTTAGATCGGAAAAACTTGTTTACCGAAGAGTGGTGAGGTATTGGATCAGGCTGCCCAGGGAAGTGGTGGAGTCACCATCCCTGGAGGCATTCAAAAAACGTATAGATATGGCACTTCAGGTTTAGTGGACATGGTGCTGTTGGGTTGACGGTTGAACTCGGTCTTAGAGATCTTTTCCAACCTTAATGATTCTATGATTCTGTGTGACAGACAGCACTGAGAGCAATGAGTGGTGTGTGTGTTTGAAAGGAGCATATGAATTCTTTTCTGTTTCCTGGATTTTATGTGTTTGAGTTTATCTTTACGGTTCCTTAGCAACTTTATTTGTTTTCACTAAGTGCTTTCTGGGTTTGACTGTGAATGGTTTTCCTCCCCCACTAGCTGAGCTGCTACTAGGGAGGGTTAGAAATGAGCATGAAGGGCGGACATCATGGATCTACCAGATGTCACACTGGCTGCTGCAACCCCCAGCCAGAGGAAAAAAGGCTGACCATTGCTTATTCTAGATGCTGTCAGGGGGTTTAAGAAGACTGCAGCAGAATTGTGTTAGAGGCATTTTCATTGTTCAAGAGAGGGAAGTGGAAGATGTTAACTGTGCATAATATATATAATGTAGCCATACATAATACATGTTAACATGTGTATTACATGTGGTGCGGCTAGTTCTCATTTGTCTCCAAGTGCAACTTGCCTCCTCCTCTTGGATTTTGCTGAAGAGCCTCTAGCATTGCTGACATATCCCAGATGCCATCCAAAGACATGGCTGAGAAATAGGTCAGTTGTATCAGAAGTCAGGTTTGTCAGGTTTCCTAAAAATTTACCAGGAAAAGAGACACGAGACTCCTTATAGCCTTGTAAGATTGTCTTCCCAAAGGGATGACTGTTCAAAGTGAACAATATGGCTAACGCTGTACAGGGAGGACGGCTTTGCTGTCAGGCATCTCTGCAGATGATAGCGACAAGGAGCTGGAAAAGATGTTTTGGGAGGACATAGGGCTCCTGAGGTACCTACCTGGTGAGGTTGGGAATTGATTATCTTGGAGATCATGGTAGACAGGAAGGACTTCAGTGCTATGTGGGCAAATAAATGAAGATGGGTGATGGGAGAGGAAAAATTTATAGGTAATCTAGGATTAAGCCCTATCCTAAATAACAAGGGAATCATCTACTCAGAGCAATCAGTAAAAGCAGTAGACGTACACTGATTTGAGAAAGTTCTAAGGCATCTATTCCTCATTTGCTCTTGTTTTCTTTGACTTTCAGTCATATTCTACCTGATCTTCTCCCCTCCCCCCTCTGCCTCTCTGAGATAAGCATAGAGTAATTCAGGGGAAGTAGAGGTAAAGTTTTGAGCAGAATGTAACAGAAACCATGTGTGGTTAATGACATTCCACCAAATTCTCATTAGGTTCCCTCTTTCCTCCTCGATAATCTCGTAATTCTTCCTGTGATGCAACACAACACCTATAAAATCTGGTCTTCTCACTCTGTCCATGATACCCAAGTACGCCCATATGGGCCCTAACTGTCATCTTGTTTGATTGCTTCAATTTCCTCCTCTTGACTTCCTTCACTCTCTCAGCCTCCAAAGCAGCCACAGCTGCAGTGACCCATTTCCTACTGTTTGCCCAGATTATCTCTTTGAGTTTCTTGCCTTTTACTGCTCGTGGTGATTGTTATGTTAATGTCTTCTTTCTGCTCTACTAGTAGTCTCCTTCATCTTTCTCAGTTACCTTCTATACTCTACGCTGACTGTTATTTGCTTAATTCTCTGTGCAGTTGGTTGCTGTAGCAATCAACTCGCTCACTGAGAGAATCCTGGCAAACTGAAACAAGGAATCAAGAGCTGTACTCTGCATCAGGAGTCAAACTCCAAAGCCAGAGGTCAGGAGCCAAAATTAAGAGGGCATGGGATGAAGAGCTGTCCTGTCAACCACATTATTAGGCATGTTGGTCAGACAGGGAAATCTGAAGGAAAGGTCTGACCAGGCCCATTAGTTGTTACCAAATTAGGAGAACATGAGCAAAAGCACTGACCTGTTAGTGCCAGTGGAAGAGATACCAGGCTTTGCTCAGCAAACTCAGGAGGAGATCCTTGGTTGATTATCTCCTGCCAGGGGGTTGCATACATTTGCCTTGTGCTGTATTTCCTGCAAAGATCTGAGCAATGCACAATAAATGGGATTTTTTATGTATACAGTGCTGCAGGACAAAGTAAGATGAATTTAAAACCCTATCTTTCTCTCTTTCTTTCCTAACATTAATGTGTGATCTGTGGAGAAGGCAGTGCTCAGCACTGTGCAGTGAAAGGGCCTTCACTTAAGACAGCCACGTATGATCATTTCTAAGGCTGTTTTAGGTGCTGGTGTTGTTTCTTCCTTTTTTAAATTTGCAAAATTAAACTGTTGATCGCTGCTGCTGGCCTTTACGCAGGAGAATTACCACTGCTGCTTTATGATTTGGAATTATTGCTGCAACAGCAACTAACTACGTCAGCTGTAGATAGGCACGCTGGGGCCTAACATCAGCTGTTGCCAAAAGATACCTTAAAGGCCTCTTCCCTCCCTGCCTATTTCTCAGATAAAGGCGTATTCCTTGTACTAAGTCAAATTTTCTGTTTTCCTAATCCAAAAATGTCTGTGAGCAGTTGCATCTTCTCAGTTTAGTTTGCAAGTTGCTAATGCTTTTCTCCAGTAGAAACTGAGCTTGTTGGCTCAGAAGTTGCTCTCTCCTCTGGGGGAAGGTGAGGAAGGGAGCACAAGAGTGAGGTGGAAGAAAACATTCAGGCAAAATGTCTCTTCTCTCTCTTTGTGTGTCTGGTTCTTGTGCGTGACAGAAACTATTCTCAATGCAAAGTAGAAACAGAAGGTGTTTAGCAGTATGAACTCACACCAAACATCTCTAAGCATGAGCCCTCCCAGTTCTCATGAGCAAAGACCTGCTTGGCACAAGTCACTGCCAAAAGGCTGGCAGTCAGTCACACCTGCTGTGTCAGCAGGTTTGTATTGGGATGGTTTACTGCAAAAATTGTGATGCAGAGCTTGCATTTGCCTCCCACCTCAACCATTTAATTTTCCTAATTGAAAACAGATTAATTATCATGAAGAATTAATTACACCCTCCAAAGTTCACATGCATCATGCCAGTGAACAGTAATAAGCTTATGATTCATAAGAGGTGATAGATTTCAGCTCCCATTGGCTTCCTTTGCACACAGGAATAATTTCTTGCCCACGAGGGTTATTTGAGTGAAGTATTAGGCAGGCTTTATGTTTTATGTCATTAAAAAAGGTTTGTAGGCACTTTTTCTCTTTTTTTAATTTCTTCTCTGAACATACTGGAGATACCTCAGGGCTTCTAGGATATTGTAGGCAAATAGCTGTTCAACTCACATGTGCACTGTAGCTGATGAATGAGGGGTTTCTGTTCCTGTTCCAGATACTCTTCTCTTCAGGGCTGAGCAGACAGGCTCATTGAAGACAGATTTGGAGACCTGGTAACTGCTGAGCATTTCATTCTCACTTTCCTTCAAGAGAGAGCAGGATACCCACCCTTCCTGCCATTAGCCTTCTCTAGTTTCTCAGAGGCAGCAGGCCATACATAATATTTCCTTAAAAAACAACAACAAACAAACAACCCACCCCCCCCGCCAAACCTAACTGAACACTTTATGGATAACACCACGTGGGGAGTTGAGCCACAGTGCTGATGTAAGGAGCTATGAAGGTGCAGCTGTTTGTGGGACTGGCAGCCAGATCAGGGAATTGAACTGGCTTTAAAAATCAGGGAGTGGGGGAAGAAAAAGGGAAGGCTTTTTGTTTTGAAGCTAGATCAGTTCCTCAGTCTGTCTCACAGCACAGCTGGGTGGTGCACTGCTGCACCAGAGAGGAAACAAAAGGCTGGGAGTGGGATGAGAGATGTGAGGGAACTCCTGCTACTTGTGTTGCCACTTACAGGAATATCGGTATGATGGTGCCCAAGTTGGGGAATAACTATGGTTCTGAGTCTGTTCTTAAGAAAACCAATGGTTTGTGGGACCTGCATTCACCAGTAAGCTTCGTCACAACTTTCCCTGTGAAAAAAAAAAATCACTTTTAACACCATTTTAGAGATGTGACAGTGAAGGCTGACTGACTTTTTCTGAAGGGATTTATTTTGAGAATGAAGGTAAAATGTGAAAGTTGTAAGTTCCCTGTTGCTGTGGGAGGAGGCTTTTGTGTACCTTCCTGTGGCCACTGTGTCTGCTCTCTATGCTGTGGTGGAGCTGGAGCAGCTGTCAACAGTGTTTGGCCAGAAAAAGTTGACCTAAGTGGAGTCACTCACAATTTGTGATTTTCCTCTGCAGAGAAAACCTCTCAGAAATTCTGAGGTTTCTCAACAAAGGCCAACACCACCCAGCCTTGGTCAGTAGCAAGAGAGACACCGGTTCATCTGTGTGCATTTTAGCAAAACACAAAGAAATCTGCTCTGATTGGTTTTAAGGCAACCTTCAAAATAATATTCAGGAAATTTCTCCTTTCCATTGGGAGTAACCTTCTGACAAAACTCCTTACATGGCTTCTGTTTTAGCTGGAAGGATTTTCTCCACTATGAAGATTTTTCAGTGTACTTTTTTCCTTCTGATGCTATAGAGCTATGGTAATAAATGAGACTTTTTGAGTTGTATTGAATGTTTTTGTTTAATGAACTTGAATAAAAGACGAAGTTGTGCTTGTCGTAGTCTGAGTATGATCAGAAGTACTGCATGGTGGTATGTTATGTTTGGAAAGCTAACACGGCGTCTTAGCACGAACCTCAAACCTTTCAAAGATAGATCTAAATATTTTCTCCAGTTGTGAAGGATATTTTAAATTTCACTTAAATTCCATTAGGCCTATGTTGCTGTTTTCAGGAGGTAATAGCTGATTAGGTTCTCAGCTACTTTCCTTTCAATTCCTGGAAGGAAATCTACTCTGTGGCTGACATTATAAAGTGACTGAAGAGTTTATGTGCATACAGACAAAAATATCCCAGTTAAGAAAAAGGTATAATTAAAGGAATATTATGAAAAAGTGAAAGGTTAAATGCTTTTTCAGCATGTGGACTGCATAGGACATGTTAAATCTATCCGAAAGATTGTCTCATGCATGAGATTCTGTCAAGGGCAAATCTTATTTTTTTAGAGACTCATGCTTGTGGCAGGAGACTGGTATGCCTGGAGGAAAAGATGTATTAAATGCTAGCAGAGAAGAAGGAAAATACTTGTCAAAATCTGTGGTTTATGAAAAAGGTGCCAGCATTTGGTCAGAGCCAGCTACACTAGACTTGTAATCCATTCTCGGAGCTAGATTTACCGGAAAGTTTTGTTCTTCTATTAAAAAGTAGAACAGGATGAACTTTTCAACCTAGTAGGTAAAGAGCTAGTTTCCATGGACCTACCTTGTCAGCAAAACAAATGAGCGTTAAGAAAGAACAGACAAACTATTAAGACAAGGCATTAGTGGAGATGTTTTCTCACAGCAAAAGCCAGGTGACTGAAATCAGAAACTTTCTGGTCTTCTAACTCTGCTCTTGGACATTGAACTAGACATCTGACATGGAACGTAATAGAAGGAGAGATAAAAACCTGTATGATGCTTGTTCCTATCTGCGAAAATGATTTTGAAACCTGCTTTTCTGCAGGGGAGAAAGAATCATCAATTATGAAATGAAAGTTAGAGCAAGATCTTTAAGACCTTATCCCACATGTCACACAGAGAAATCTGTCTCCTCCCCAGACCCCATGGAGCCACATGAGTCTCCATAAGTGCATCACAGGATAAAGCAACTTATCATTCCTACCAGCCTAACCTTCAAGAAGAACAAGTTTTGAAGGCTTACAATTATTTGTTTACGGTGGGACAATAACACCCGGGTTCCTTTGAGAAGGATCCCAGAACCCTGTTGTGTTGCTAGGCATAATTAAAAATACACTATGAAGAAAAAGTCCTCACCAAGATACTGAAGTAACGCATGGGTCTTCAGAGACTGAACATGGCTTTCCTGTACTGCAATAGCTTCTCCTTAAAAAGTAAAAAAGCGCAAGGTGCCTTAAGATGTAATCCTTCAAGGGCTCATGGTTACTTGCCATCACACATTGCAGAAGTGCTGAGCACAGTCTGCCCTGGAGAGAGCCTTTGTTGCTGCTGAGTAAAATTCAAGGGAAACCCTGAATGAGAACAAGTGTTCCTGTTTCTTTGGGTGGAGAATCGTTAGTCCTCTTACCGTATTTTGCACTTGCCAAGAAATACTGGTGTGATTGAAATGGTTTGTTGTTTCAGATTGATAGTTTGGGTGTGGGATATGAGGATTGCTGGATCCAGCTTCCATGGACCAGAAAATTCTAAGTGAGCTCACTGCCACT
>NW_009735677.1:3393-15989 GCF_000703405.1 Apaloderma vittatum | reverse complement strand
TTGAGGGAGAGACCTCAGGAGGATCGCTAAGGATTAACAGTTGTATCAATAAAGATGTCTATGAGACAGATACTTGTAAGTGACATGAACCTTTTCCAGGGGAAAGGGACACATCAGTCTGTGAAGAGGAAGGAGTTGTTAGGAAAAAAGAATTTCTGGGAATTGCAACACTTGCAAACCTTGTGTTGTTCCAGATCAGAATGAAAAAAAAAAAAAAGTTTTCCGTTGAATGAAAACTCTGGGGATAGGACAAAGCTGATTTGTGAACATGAAAACACTTCATACCTTTATATTCAGTATAGCATGCTGATAATGCAAACATCAATGCTAACATTTCATAAGTTGAAGAAAAAGAATTTAAGTGGAAGCACAGTGCTTTCCTTCGACAGTTTTACTTCTACCCATTTCAAATTTTCATCCATGCCGCAAGACCAAAAGAACAACCACACTCAGTTTACATCAAGACTTCTTTTTGTTTGAGGGGTTGTGATTTAGAGAGTGACTTTTCAAAAGCTAAGCCTTACCCCTTAAGCGCTGGATGGGTTGTCCGTGCAATATGCCCAAATATGGGATTATAAACTGTGGTACCAGGGAACTGCATTTGTGCTTTACCCTGGAAGTTTAAAATAACTGTTCTGTTCCTGCTTTGGAAAAGAGCATGAGAACACAGACAAGCTCAGAAGACCTTCACTTCAGTACTTCTCCCATTTTTTCCGAGTAAAAGGATACATGAAGTTGATAAAGTTTTTGAGCTGCAGCTAATTTCCAGTTTGTTGTATTTTGTTGTTAGTGCATCTTTCTTCTATGGCTTTTCCTATTGTTTTTTAAGCATATAATTTTAGCATCTTAAACACTCTGTATTGGCTAGTTCTGTAATTTAGTTTTGTAGAGTGACATAGTAATTATTGAGTTAAACTTGAGCCCTGATCTTATTTTTGGATCTCCCTTAGGTCTTTTATTTGAGTATTAACAAACATTTCCCTTCACCTGTTTCATGCCAGTCGTGATTTTACAGACCTTGATTTCCTTACTGATTTCTTTGCCAAGCTGAAGAGCCCCAATCAACTTAAATGTTTTTCATGCAGAAGCTGTATCATATTGCTAATTTGTCCCCTTTGTACTTTTTCTAGCGCTGTTGTATTCTTTTTGAGAACAGACTTGTATGTAGTACCAAAGGTATCATTGCATGACTAATTCTGGTATGTGCAACACTTTTTGATTTTCTCTTCTTCATGATTAATATTCTATGTGCCTGTTAGATGTTATTGTTTAGGGAGCTACTGCTGCCAGATGAGGAGCCAAAATAGGTCTAAGATCTCTCCTATCTAATGAACTTTCTAATGAAAAAAACATACCAGAGACCATTATTTTATGTACCTAGAGAAGTCGGGTTTTTTTTCACATTTATGTTTCTCAGTATTGAATTTAATCTGCTATTTTCCTTCCCGGTTACAGGCTATATTCAATTTCTTCCACAGCTTGTAGTTTGATAACATGATACGATAAGTTCGTTGATGATGTTGGGTTAATTGCTGTCGTAAATACATCACCTGCAAAGGTATCCTTAAAAGTCTTCTGAGGGTGCCATCTTAGTGCCACTTAAATTAAATTCAGTGTTGGTATGTACAAATGATGAACAAATGTGACATCAGCTTAAAAAAAAAAGGTGAGCTAACCATGGCTATTTGAGAATAAGACCTTGAGATTATATTAGAGAATGAAAAAGTCATTCTAATGCTCATGGTTGAAAAAGCAAAGGAAATGTTACAAATTAATATGGGGAAATTAGCAGGAGGAAAATGAAACAGAGTACAAAATTTTCCTGCTGTATAAATACAAACAGCGCCAGTACCCTGACTGTTGTGTGCAGTTCAGCTCTCCCTCTCAACCACCTTGGAAAGGGCTAGCACAGAACAAGTTTGGAGGAGGGCAAAGATGATCTAAAGATGCAGGATGTGTTCTGAAGGAAGAAAGACTGACTCAGCTCTTCTGCCTGGGAAAGATATAACTGAAGGGGAACATCACAAAGATATACAAATTAATGGATGACATGGGGATGGTTAATAGAAAACTGGTGTTCTTCTATGGGAAGAGACTATTAATGTGGGATTCTGCAGTGAAGGTTACAGGAACTGTGATTCTGTGAAATAAGTGGCACGTAAAAGGACGCATTTTTTCACACGTGCACTTAAACTGTGGAGCTCCTGACAAAAAACCATTATGAGTGACAGAATAAGTCCATTTATCGTAGTAAGGCTGAGGAACACTAAGAGAAAGCCACTGCTTTTCTTCTTTAACAACCACTTGTGCAGAAGGAAGATCTGCATCTTCATGAAGCTCATGAATGACACCGAATGGGAGAGAGCAGGTCATCTGCTGAAGGGCAGGATGGGTCAGTCCTCCAGCTTAGCAATTTCATTCTGAGTGGTCAGTAAAAACCTCGTGGAGTTCAATAAAGGTAAGTGCAAAATCCTGCACTTGGGATGCAGGATGGGAATACACAGGCTAAAAAATAGCTTTGCAGGCAAGTGCTGGTGAGCACTCAGCTGAAGAGGCATCTGTAGTTTCTCCTGCAGCAACAAGGACTAACGACACACTAACTTTTGTGTGAGCAAAAGCATGGCCAGCAGGTTGAGGGACGTGATTATTCCCCTGTATTTGACACTTATGGGGCCATGTCTGGAGCACTGTGTTTGGTTTGGAGCAAAGGGAATATTTACAAACTGGAGACAGTCCAGGGAGGGTCACCAAGACGGTCGGAATGCTGGAGCACGTACTGCATGGGCAGAGTCTGGGAGGGCTGGGTTTGTTCAGCCTGCAGATGAGAATACCAAGGCAGGGGGATCTAATTCCTGTCTTCTATGACCTAATGGATAGTTATCAGAGAAGAAGTATTCAAATAAACCTACCTTGCATCTGCATTTCCCAAGACTTATAATATTTTTCTGACTCCTGTGTCTTACCAAGGATGACTTTAAAGATGTAGAGTTGCTCTGATCAGGTGGAGCAGAAGTCAAGCAGGTCGGGCAGATGTGAGAGCCTGCACCAAGGACTGGGGGCAAGATGTGTGTCCTGTGGGCTAGGGTTTCTTGGAGTAGGAAGGCTGGGGATGTGGAAGAGTATGAGAGTAAGGGAGGAGGAGGAAGTCTTGGGAAGAAAGAGAATTTAAGGAAAGAAGATGAAAAATATTAGGGGTTCCAGACTGAAGGGAGGAGGAGAAATTGTTTAGCTCTGAGAGTTAAGGTGGGTTGCAAAACAAGTTTGGAGACAGAAGAACTTGGGAGATAAAAAGTCACAGCTGGGAAAAAGCAGATTAGAGGGGAGAGTCAAGGGATAAGCATGCTGTGCTACACAGGATTTCGGGTGAGAATGGGCAGGAATGACTGTGGTGCCTCCCTGCTGCCTCTCTCTATCCAGCTCTGATCTAGAAACAGAAATTTGCAGAGACCTTGCCTCCTTCTCCCTGCAACACAGGGTTTGACTGCCCTACATTTTCTCTTTTGTCACTCGAAAGTATAAAAAATCAAGTTTAATTTCCAGATGAGAAGATAACAACATTTTTTGAATCAACATTTCAACACATCATAGTAATGTCATGGATCTTCCAAACCTATCTCCACCTTTACAGTTTTTCTCCACCCTTGCCAGCACGGCACAGGGAAGTAAGCACATGCTTCTGTCCCAGCGTGCAGCCTCAGCTGCAGGTTACATTGTCTCGCTCCCATGTTGCATTGTCTCCTTTGCTCAAATCCATTGCCAAATTTAGCCAGATAGATGAAGAAATGAATTGCGGACAAAGACCATTCCTGGCTTGGCCGGCAGATGGCAATTACCGCTCTCTATGAGATCCTTAGGCAGCCTTTAAAGCTTACAGAAACAGAGCTTTACAGTAGATGAGTCCTCATAATACTCTATTGAGTGTAAAAACACCTCTAGAAATCGAGTTTAATTTTCCTGTCATGTACATTACAGAGCTTCACAGTCTGGGAAATAAGGACTGTTATATATTAAGGAGAAAAGCACTTAATGTTGTTCCGAGTTGTTCACTGGGCACTCTCTGTCAGGCTGTTATACCATCCAGTACAGGAACTTTTGGTCCCTTTTTAAAGGTACTGTAAAATCTATGTTGCTTCTGGGACTCTTCCTGCTACACCAAAAGGTCCTGGTATGCATTGACACACAGGACAGAAATTAAACAAAAATGTATAATATATGTATGTTTCCTATTGTTATAGAAGTAGGGAAAACGAGCTGTTTAATTGCAGAAGGAAAAAAGGCAGAGCATGCAGGTATGGATTATACGTGTAATAAATTGCAAACTTCTGGAACAGGTTAGCAGAGAAGGCTGCTGCAGGAAAATACAGTAAATTCAAGTTAGGTTCTTCGCTGAATAAGGAGAATGTTTCAGGCAGGATATAAGAAGCCAGCAAGACAGCAAGTCAGAACTATGGTTAATTATGAATATACTGACATTATCCTGAATTTGTCTTTAATTTTCACAGTGAAATGGCTCTGTAAAGCTAACTACAATGTGTTATTTAGGAAATGCTGTGGGTTTTTATGGCTTAGGAGTGGTGACTCCCCATGTAGGTAGGAGGAAGGGTTAAGAAGGAGTCCTAGCTGGCATTGCGATTTGGTCCCTAACTATCGTGCTGACTGAGCCAGAAAGGAGTACAGAAGTCCTCAGTAAGTGTGGAGCAAAATGTTCCCTAAATCATTCTCTGGTGACCTTTTTACCTCAAGAAGCATACATAGGATGTGAAGTAAGCTTTATCTAGCTTTGTGTGGCTCAAAGTTTAGTCGCCCTAATGTGAGACTGAGGGTTGAAGGGAGCAGAGAAGGAAAGAAAGAAGAAGAACTCAGGGTCCTGCCAAAAAGGCTGGTTTGCTTTAAAATACTTGATATTTCAGACTAACCAAAGTACTATGTTTTACTTTCAAGTCATGCTGATATGATCAAATTATAATAAGAGAACAAATACCTAGTCTGAGAGTGTGATTAACAGTTTTTAACTCAAGGTCCTTTCTGGAGGTATTTCAGACAGACCAGAAGTGACAGACCAGTTCTATTTTTATTGTTAGTGGCCAGCGTTCTGTGACATGCCGTGTTAGAAGCCCTCTCCTCATTCTCAAGAAAGAAAGTTATTCCTTGGGTAAGAGTCTGTACCACCAGAAACAAACCAGTAGAAGCACAAGTCTTCTTACTAAGGAAGCCCAGGATTTGCTGCTGGTGAACAGTCTAAGCAGACTGCAGGGATTACATTCAAAATGTTGTCTTAAAACAAATAAACCTCTAACTCTTACATGTTCATGGATAAGAAATTCCTATACTAAGCCTGTGCCCCTTGCTTTAATACCAAAGTTGTTTCAGAAAACTGTTCTTAGGAACCATGTTACTAAGGAAACAGCAAGGTAGGCTCAGAAGGAGTTTATCCAAGTAACTAGGAGGATTGGTTTGAAGTAAGAGACAGGAGAGACTCATGGTGTCAAGAATGGGGCTGAACACAGGATCTGTTCCTTGCAATTTGCTTGAGAAATCCCGTTAGGAACACTGGATCTATCCACATCAGCAAGCCTTTGAAACGAAGGGAGATTGAGGTTGGACACAATCACAACAAACTGATGTCTAACCAGAGAACAGAAATCAATCTACCTGTGACACTTAGTGCTTCCAGTTAATATCATATGCATATATTGCTCCCCAAAATGAATTTGACATCTCTTCTTTATAGGAAGTACACATCTCACCTAGAAAAAAACCAGAAGTCTAGCTCTCTCAAATTGGCTCCTGCTTATTAGAAAAAGCAACACAAGAAAGACTGGCACTCAAATTCCCTTGCAGGTTACCTTGAAGTATCAGTGTTATTGTGAAAGCTGAAGTCAAACACCAAGTTTGGATTTTATGTTTGTGTCTTTAATTCCTGGCTATGATTGGATTCATTGCACAACCAGAAAACTGCTTTTTCCAACTGATAGCCTTGAAAAGTCATACTGGAAACTTAAAATGGTGTGTACTTTGGCTGAAGTATTACCCGCCATAAAGATCTGGCAACTGCAGCTTGCCTAACAATTTTGCTAATTATATTTAAATTGGAGTGAATCAACCCTTCTAACACTGAATAAAGAACAACTTTATTTTTCCCAAGGAGAAAAGCAGATAGGAGACTGGATGTTTTTGGGTGAGCAGGCTTTTAACGAGTGTTTCTGCTGTAAGGTTTAACATTGCTTTAACTGTACCCATTTGTTAGGCTGGTGCAAGTTACTATGTTGTGTAAATTAAAGGATGGTCTAAAGGTAAAGCTCTGTAGTTAGTCCACAATAGTTCATGTGTGAATAGAAGTTAAAGCGCTCGAGTTACTCCATAACAGTTTTTATGTGAACTATATATGAATTATATCAGAATAACTTTTTTTCTTCTTGTTCAACTTCTGCCACATGTCCATGATATATTAAGATAATCCATGAAAAAGTAAACACTCTTCTATATGTGGATATTCATCAGTATGTGTAAGAAAGGGCCAGTAGTCCTTTAGCTTCTGCTTTTCTACTGACTGGTGGCAGTACACCAAGTATCCTGCAGAAGTACAATTATCAAAATGCCTTAAGATCAAAGGAACTACAGAATTACAGTGTCTGGGAACAAAGTGGGTTATAGAAAGTCAGAAAACAGTCCTTCTGTAAAAATAAGGGTCCCGGGTTATTTTTAAGATCTCCTCCTTATGTCAGTGGTGACCTTCTTAGCGAGAATACTAGGCATGTTTGAATAGCAATATAGAAATCTGAGATGACTTAATGATTAATAATGCTACTCTCCATAGCAAATTTACCTCAAATAGAAGAATTTGACATCATTTAGTAAACAGTTTTCATGTAGATCTTCTTAACTGTAAAATTTTCTTAGTACACATTAGTATCTTGCAGTAAATTCCAGCAAAGCACATTTTGGAACTGTGTGGTATTTCTGCTTGTGTATGGTTATAAATCAGATTCCTAAGTGTTTAGGAATCATTCATGTGGTTTAAGTGGCTTGGGTTTATATCATCTTATTGCTTATTTGGCCCAGTTTGAGCAAACAATCTTTTCCCTTGAAGGGTGGTACTTTGTGTATGATATTACTTAAACAGTTGGCAACTTCTTAAAGGTTTAGAAGATGCCACTTGGTGAGCTTAGAGGAGTTGAAGATTTTCAGTGAAATAATTGAGGTGGAGTGTCATTTAATTTTAAATATTACTGTCTCAGGAGGAATTTACTCTTAAATAAGATGAACTTGATTTCACCCTGATGAAAGAAGGAGGGAAGGCTCACCTTTTTCTTTAACATATATGGAACTAAAATATGACACAGATAGCGAGGAAAACAGACATTTTATATACTGAATAATTCTTCCTGAAAACTGATACTCCCTCTTTTGTATCACATCTCTGTGATCACATGCTGCTGTAATGCAGGATCTTTTCATAGTCTTTCTTTTAAATAACCAGGAGGATCAATATAATGATAAACCAAATTGATTATTAATTTCATCCGTCTTATGGAATGCAGTCTAGCTTTCCCAGAGAGCAATCTTAGTCTGTTTGTATCCCTCGAGTTACTGAAAATGCTGGTCCAGAGGGAGTGCAAACAGCACTTGGGGACTACTGAATCTGAACAATATTCATCCGGCTTTCGAGTAAATTGTGCACTGTGAATGACCAGCTACTGGGTAACCTGGTAGTCCTCATGAGTAAGGCAAGCCAGAGGGAGCGCGTTGTTCTTTTCAACCTAAGCAATATGGGAGGCAATAATAGTTACATTTAGGATTACTTTATGAAATTGACTTGTGCGAATACATGATATACTGTAGATACTTTTTCTTCTGTATTCATTAATTTTATTCCTACATCTACAGTAAGGCATGTGCCATTAATCTGGAAGGAACGGATTTTTATCAGAGTATAAACAGAGAGTGCAGGGCCTACGTGTATGCTTTCTTTTGAACACATGGTATATTTTTACTTAGCCACTAAGTAAATACATATTTAGAGGAATAGCATTGACAAGAGATTTATTTAACCAAAAAAAAAAAGTCCCTGCCAATTCAAGGATTAATTTAGTTCTGCTGTTGAAGGAGAGGACATATTTGATGGCACTAAAAAGAATTGTTATGTTTATTTCACAAAATACAGTCATTGCAAACTGAGTGAGGCATTTCCATATGCTTTTTTTGAAAACTGATTTACCCATGTTACCAGATATGAAACGAATTGTGGGTTAAACAATCTATTAACTGGCTAAAATTGAACAAGAGAAGGTATGTAAATTGTGTTCTGAACTAAGCTGCCACAGAATAGGGATTTTTGCTGTGGGATACCCAGCTTCAAATTCAGGATTTCAAATAATAGTTAAGAAATAGATGTAGACCTAGCACTTTTTTTTTTTAATATTGCCTTTCTGTTACTCTTTCATATATTAAAGCAATACCTTGTGAGTAGACAAGCGGAAGGAAATTAAGCTCATTTACCTTGCCAGCTGCAAGGTAATACACTGTATGAACTGATTTATCATATATTTAATATGTCCCATATAGTTTAAGCATTTCAGTGCAAATATGTACGACTTGAAAATATTTTTGATGTATTTAATATCTTTATACTACTGTTAAAATGCCAAATTTTTTAATGTTTGTATTTCTTGACACAAATCTGTTCAATTTGCAATGGCAAGTAAACTTTCTACATGGAAGACCTTGTTAATAGTTTTCATATGCCTTAATATTTGAACTGACTCACTTAGATACAGTTTTGCTTATCTAGCAAGTAAAATGCTGACAGTGTTGTAAATCATATATTGAAATGGGGCCACTAGCACCTGCTAACCCTTGCTATAGCCCTTAATACAGAAGCACTTTCAAAGTGACAGAAAGAAAATTGTAATAAACGAAGTTAATTCAACTTGAATAAAATTTGGAAATCTTTAGAAAGCAAGTAAGCAAGGTTAGTGTCACTTCTATTCCTGATGGTTAAATAGCACTGGCAGAAACAATAGCGCTTCACTTTTTGGACTTTTTACAACCTGAAAAGTCAATTGAGTAGCAATTGAGCAGACAATCAAAATCTCCTTCTAGGAAACAATTGGATTGGGTCTATTTGATAAAACTTTTGCTTCTCTGACACTCTGAACTTTTGTTGAAAACAAAACCGAGTTCTTGAGATTGCAGAGGTTGTCTGGAAGATACTAAATCTATGTAAACAAAGAGAAGGAACTTTGAGGTGCTTAGATCCTATGATAATAGGTGCAGTATTAAATATTTGACCTGCATTGTGGTATCAAACCAAGCCTGAAGACAGCCTAAAACAATGGCTTGAAGCAGTTCCTGCTCATTTGAAAGAGATATTAACTTTGAAGATGAATGAGAATGTTGCCAACGGTGCTATCTATCTCACTGCCAAGAAAGAGGTGAATGATCATGCTAAGACAATGTATTCTTCATGCTTCCTCATTTAGCAATGGGATCAAAACAAATTCCATGTTTGGGGTCTGAATAAAAATTATCTTAAGATGTTCTTCAATTGAGGGTAGGATTAATTTCACCAAGTTTTAGGTGCCTAGAATTCTTACTTGTACATCTAAGCTAGTCATCTGGGCTCCTTTAATATCACTTATCTCATCATAAATGTTAATGTTTAAAGTAATATGTCCCCTGGGATTTCCTATTCCCTCCTATTAACACTGTAGATGACCAGCTCTGATCAGATGTTCATGGTGGAGACAGTGACCAGGTAGGCTAGAGGAATCATGCTGATGCCGTGAAAAGCCAAAGTCAGGACTCAGTAGTCACGGTGACTATTAAGCAGGTATTCTTTATTGCAGCACTGGACGCACAGGGGATCGCTCTGCCCAGTGTGCACGCCGTAGAGAGTCAGGTGCATAGCTTATATGCCGGTTATACATACATATTCATGATATTTCTGAGAAATTATTAACATATTCATTATTTTCTGAGAACTCATTGTCATAGGTTACCACCCACTCCTGCATGCACATTATAGTCTCTCAGTGGACTTCAGAGATATCTGGTAGTAGTTTACTTCATCCTCCTGTTCATCACCACGTTTTTTGGTGAACTATAGCCTGTACTCTCTTGTTCTTGCTGACATGCAAGGTCTGCAGTCTTGAAGCACCCTGTGCCTGTTTATGTCCTAGTAGCCTTGCATTCTGTTCTCAGAGATAAGTCCCTCTCAAAGAATTACAATGTGCCTATATACCCATCTCACAATGCAATTGTAACATAGTTCATTGCTGCTGCTTGTTAAAAGGCTTTTAGCCAACAAATTTCCATTAGGCCCTCACTTCAGTACACCATCAAAAATTCTGCCATCAAAAACTTAGCTGTGTGCAGCTGGAGATTTGCAGAAGGCAGCAGGCTTTTATAGTTAGTAATTGTCACTTTCTTTCACTTGCCTACCTTTAATAATAGCAGTTATACGTTAACTATGTCCCAGATAACAGCATGTCAAATCCCATCTACACTTTGTTGAATAAAAAACTAAACCCAAGTTTAATTTGTAAAGAAGCTAGGTCTGAGCCACAACCCATACCGTAGGTGAATACAAAAGAGGAAAATGTTAGGTTTGGAACTGTTGTTTTAAATAAACGTAGGAGTGGGAATTGGACTTGTTGCTTACCCTCAGCTTCACTACTAAGATATTTAGGCTATTCTCCTTCCCTTTTTTGTTGTGCTCATGCTTTCTCTTTTCAAAGGACAAAAGAGAAAATCCTCCAGCTATTTGTGAAGTAGGAGGGAACCTATATCGTGACAACTAATAGCACTTTAGGAAACTTTTACCACAGGTATTACCAAATGGTAAAAGTAAAGTTAGATTGTCCCCATGGTAAACAAGAAAAATCTGTGCTTTTTATCTGTGAAAAAGTGGCTCGTTTGCTTCAGCAGTGAGATGCAATCCCTGTGCTTCACTCGACTCAGCTGGAGCCGCGTCTGAAACATCAGTAGAACATCCTGTCTGGCTGAGAGATGCATAAACACTGCTTACTGAATGAGATTTAATCTAATGTTGATCTTCATGCAGTTGGTGATACCATATGTTTTTGTGTTTTAATCGTTATCCTGTTTATCTCATCTTTCTGACTTAAGGCCAAATCCTTCTGTTGAATAGGTGCATTATTAATCCTAGCTGAAAATTAAACAACAAGAAGGCTTAATCATTAAGAGCATGCCTTAGTCTAAGCGGTCACAGCACCTTGTGACCTCTCTGTACAGTGTCCAGCTTTCCTGGTTTTGCATTTGTTGTACCCCTTGCCACAAATTTGTGACAAAATTACATATTTTGATAAAGACCTTTTTGGGTTTTTTTCCCATCTAGATGACGTAGGCATACGCTTTCCATTGACTGCAGTACAAATTTTAATGAGACCAATGGAAGAAGGAAGAACTAAACTCTCTGAACACATACTCTTCAGGCTTGGCATCCTGTTTTACCTTTGCAGAATGCTACATAAATTGGAAATGCTCTCCAAATTTATGGAAAGAGCTGTCTTCATGTGTAACTGACAGCATACTTCAGCCATATAAGTTAATTTTTTTTAAAAAGTAGTTGGCAATTGAAACATTCCTTATGGTCAAAGAAAATGGTGCATGAGAGCTACTGAGGTGTTGGTCTATTTTCAATAGCTTGTGAGAAAGCGTGTGAACGTTTAGTAGGAAGCTGGCTAGAATTTCAGGTGGGGTTGCAGAAGACACAATTTAGTGGTCTTAGTGGCTTAGGGGCTTTTAAGAGCCCACAGATGAAAGGGCAAATTCCTCCTTTGGCATTGGCATTTTTTATGTTGATCTTAAAATAGGCATAACCTAAGTACCACCATAGCACTTGTCTATAACAGGCATTGACTTCTGCACACACAACTGCTACCCATTTGCTTTATCAGTTGTAGGGTATTAATAAAACATATAAAATAAGAGAATTACTACAAACAGAAAAAAAATCTTTGACCAGAGTAAAGTGTTTCTCACATCACATTTCTCAGCTTATCCATTCTCACTTGATTTTTTCACTTTCCTCTCTGTTTTGTTATTGGTTGTGTGATTTTTTTTCCTTGCTCAAAAAAATTCAGCTGACATAGATAGTTACCTGTATACAAGTCTGTAATCTCTTTATTTTTACTATTTTAATGGCAATTCTCTCATGTCCAACTTCTTCTTTTTTCCCTTCCTTCTCTAAATATTTCTCTTGTGACCACGCAGGGCTCAAAAGACAGAGCCACAAGGATGGTTTTCCTTTTACATATTTTTCCAGAGTTAATAGATTGTGCATTTTTTTATTTCAAATATACTTTAAAATAAATAAATAAATAATTCTTTGGTAGCAAGAATTTAAACGCCAATGCTTTTATTGTAAATTTTTAAGATTTCAAAATATGTAGAAATCAAACTGAAGTATAGAATCATAGAATCGTTCAGGTTAGAAAAGACCCTTGGGATCATTTAGTCCAACCATTAACCCTACACTACAAGTTCACCCCTAAGTCATATCCCCCAACACCACATCTAAATGATGTTTAAACACATCCAGGGATGGTGACTCAACCACCTCCCTGGGCAGC
>NW_009735677.1:0-3241 GCF_000703405.1 Apaloderma vittatum | reverse complement strand
TCCTTTCAGGTAGTTGTAGAGAGTGATGAGGTCTCCTCTCAGCCTCCTCTTCTTCAAACTAAACAGCCCCAGCTCCTTCAATCGTTCTTCATAAGATTTATTCTCCAGGTCCTTCACCAGCTTCGTTGCCCTCCTCTGCACTCACTCCAGCACCTTGATATCTCTTTTTTATTGAGGTGCCCAAAACTGGACACAATACTCCAAGCGTGGCTGCACCAGTGCCGAGTACAGGGGGACCTCCTGTACAGGGACCTCTGAGTACAGGGACCTCCGAGTACAGGGACCTCCCTACTCCTGCTGGTCACACTGCTTCTAATACAAGCCAGGATGCCATTGGCCTTCTTGGCCACCTGGCCACACTGCTGGCTCATCTTCAGCTGTTTGTCGATTAGGACCCACAGGTCCCTTTCTGCCAGGCAGCTTTCCAGCCACATTTCCCCAAGCCTGCAGTGTTGCATGGGGTTGTTGTGGCCCAAGGGCAGGACCTGGCACTTGGCCTCATTGAAGCTCATACAGTTAACACTGGCCCATTGATCCAACCTATGTCTCTCTGGAGAGCATCTCTACCCTTGTGCAGATCAACACTCCCACCTAACTCAGTGTCATCTGCAAACTTACTGATGAGACGCTCTATGTCCTGATCAAGATCATCAATAAAGATGTTAAACAGAAATGGTCCCAACACCGAGCCCTGAGGAACTTGTGACCAACCGCCAGCTGGATTTAACTCCATTGACCACCACTCTTTGGGCCCATCCATCCAGCCAGTGCTTTATCCAGCAGACTATATGCTCATCCAAGCCATGAACAGCCAGTTTTTCCAAGAGAAAACCTATCTGTACTCTCTTTGTAAGTACATTTTCTATGGAAGGTGGTGATTGAAAATTAACTGTCTATGAAGAGTGATCCTATATTGTTCCCAGTTCTTGGAAACTACTAAGGAAATAGCTGAGATCTCAAGAGACTTCTCTGGCAAGGAAGGAGGCTTAGTTCTTGATGGGAGCTGAGTGTAGCAAAGAGGTGCAAAGCGTACCTTGACATCTACTTAAGGCCCCTCAATTTTTAGATATGGATGAATGGCCCCTGATTTTTAGATAATATAAGCCTTTTCTTTAGTTTAGATAAATAGCAACAGGACAATAAGATTCAGAGTACTGGAGAAATATGCAGAATAGTTACAGCCATCAAGTTTATAAATATTGTATGTACTGGAGGACTGAGTTTTGTTACTCTCCATTCCCAACAATGAGAGAAGAAAATGAAAATAGTTATTTCACACTAATCAGGGGATAAGAAACACTTAACAACTGGAAAATATAGGCTATTTTTAAAAATTCCCAGAAGCAGAAGTTGCATGTAATATGTTCACAATGTTTTTTTAAAAAACACAACCTTTATCTTAAAAAGGGGGAGAGGGAGTCATTACAGTGTTTATAGGAAACAGGGAAATGAAACTGCAGTACATAAATATTGCAGTGAAAAACATGTGGAGAAGTAATTAGTCGTGTGCTTAACCAAACACTGTCTGAAACAGAGAAAATACGTGGTTCTCCCCTCAAGTGGATCTGACTATCTATCACAGAGTTCACAGACCCCATTCAGAAAAGTAGTTGAAGTAATCTGAGGAGTCTAGCTGAAAGTTAGAAACGTGTTTAAGTTAGAAATGTGTTTAAGCACTTGCAGAACTGGGCCTCTCTTCTGATCAGTCATATTAAGACCCAGTCTTGGATTTTGCCCTTGTTTACTCCTATGCAACTCAACGTTTAATTAAATTAATCGTTGCTGGCAAGTGTAGTGAAGATTGAGTCTGTTTCCAGAAGAGGTTTGCTTTGTCATAGCTGTTCAAAAAATGCTATATTGTGGTGGGTGACACTTGACTTATTATAAGAAAGCTCAATATACTTGGACAACACCCTCTGACTTGCTGGGGAATGTCAAGTGTTAACTTCCTCACGTTAAATTGCTTACGAAATATTTTGAGAGTATTTAGGCTTGTGATAGGCTTGGGTTTTTCATAAGAATTAAAAGTTGTTCCTTGGGGGGAACAGATGTGTTTTTCAATGACTGGCCAAAAGTTCTTGCTCTATTTTGACAATTATTATGTAGTTCACACAGCTACATTGTGCTTTGTTATGGGCTTTTACTTTTTTTTACCATATTCTGCTGCTGTTGTACACATATGTGCAATGTTCTTGTGCTTAACAGATGGATATGGGTAACAAGACAAAGGGATTATGCAGCAAGATTAGTTCCTCTACAAAACACATTTCATTTTGGGGGGCTGGTTAGCTCAGTTGGTTAGAGCGTGGTGCTGATAACACCAAGGTTGCAGGTTCGCTCTCCATTCGGTCCCCATGTGTTGCCTGATCTAGCTGAGAGGCATCCCTGCCCATGACAGGGAGGTTGGATTAAATGATCTCTAAGGTCTCTTCCAGCCTAGGCCATTCTATGATTCTATGATTATTATCATAGATGTATTTGTAAACTTTTAAAAAGACCTTAACATATTTAAAACAGATTGAAGGACACCAAACACGGAAAATGAAAAATCTGAAGGTCAATTCATTTTAAAAGCCAAGCATTCTTAAAGCTGACACCCATCCAATGTGCACCATTACACACATGTTCATTACGTTATCATATGGTTTTCTCCCTTTAGCCATTAATTTCCCTGTAGAGAGTGACTGAGTAATTTGTGCTGAATGGGACATGGTCTTAAGAATCTGTGCTTTATTTTGGTCTAAGTTTTGTTTCCCGGTGGGGCCACTGGTAGGTGGGAGGGAAAGGGTGATTCAGGGTCAAAAAGGAAGGAAGAAGCTTTAACAGGCAGGCAGGGGAGCTGAAAGGCACAACTGATGCAGCACTTAGCAGCTCAGCTTCTGGGGGAAGAAATGGGCACGGTGTATGAATGCGAGAGGCTGCTTTGAGCCCTCCAGGTCTCGTGGGGAAGGACAAAGTATCCGGATACTGATTTTTCTTTCAAGAAGCTCCTCTTCCTCATCAGGCCGAGACTGCTTCAGACATAAGCAGCTGCTGAAGACATGAACAGAAGATGCGGGGCTGAGAGTTTGGCAGCAGGATCGCTTGTCCCAAGGCTTGTCATTTAACACTCCCGACCTCGGCTTTCCCGCTCCTCTCACTTGGGTGGCGGTGGGGAGGGAAAAGGTCGAGAGCTGATGCCTCTGTGCAAGTAGGAATCATTCTGCGAGGTGTTCAAGTGTATTATTTGATTTACAAAAAA
>NW_009735676.1:22297-29959 GCF_000703405.1 Apaloderma vittatum | reverse complement strand
GCAGCCGCCTCCCTGGTGGGGACTTTGTCCTTTTTTCTTTCTTTTTTTTTCCTCCACCTGAGACAACAGGGGGAACTGCCCTGGGCTTGGTGCTTTCAAAGCCCAGCGTTGCACAGGGACGGTCGGCCGCTGACCGGCGAGGCAGGGGAGGTTGCGTATTGTGGTGATGGTCTGCGGTGGCAGACGTGTTTTACTGAGGATTCATACCTGGCCCTGGTGCTGTGAGGAAATTTGTGGCAGTCCCAGCTTTAGAGAGCCTAAAGGCAAACGAGCAGCAGAGATTTCCTCTATCCTGAAATGTCCTGAGCAGGCGAGAGCCAAATCGACTTCTCCTTAAGTGAGACTCGTCTGGAGAGCAGCCTCTCTCAGGAAATGTTTGCAGTTCGCTTTGCCCTCCTTAAACCTTATCGTTGCTTCAGCCGGCAGCAAAACCTGGTGTTTGCGCTCTGTGCTGATCCTGGGGCTTCCTCCTCCCACAGCTGCTGATTGATTTATTTCTCTGCCCCTTCTCTGACTGCAAGGGGTCCTCTTGACACGGTGGGTGCTGGCACAGCTTTGCTCCGTCCTCTCCCCCTTTGAGCCCTGCCTCTTGGTGTCGGCTTCTCCGGCTGGGGCACTGAGTCCATCCGCTCTCAAGGCAAATGGAAATATGTGGAAAGGAGTCCTGTCTTCCCCTTCTGCTGTTCATTCTCAAGTCAAGGTTGTGGTCTGAGTGTTTGCTCTCAGTGACAGCTCCAGCATGTGCTGGCCTCCCGCTCTGTCTCGTCCCTGCCTGACCGCTCTGCACAAATGTTTGTGCTGGCACGAAAGCAGAGATGGGAACGCTTTGGGTGCAGAGGGAGGGCAGGATTGCTTCTTTCAGCCCCGGTGCCAGCTGACGTCGGCTCAAGGTCTTCCGTCGAGCCTGCGCGCGCTCGGATAAATCACTCGGCTGTCGAGTGGGGCCGGCCTTTGTGGGGGGTGCTGGCAGGCCTGGGGGGACTGGTGGGCTGGGAGGTGGCTGCTGGCTTGGAAGATGCCAGAAATGTGGCCCTGGCGGAGGGAGAGCAGAACGAGGAGGGTGCTGAGCCCGCAGAATCAAGCTGGGGGCCGAGCTGTGGCATCTGGGGTAGAGGTGGAACCAACAGCCGTAGGGTGGTGCCATGGGGTGTGGGTAAACTATTCCTTCTCCCATGATGTCTCATCTTCTCGGGTGCCTGTATCTTCATCCAAGCTCACCGGCGGCACGTGTGGTGAGACCGCGTGTTCCCCTCCGGCACCCCAGGCTGGGCGGGGACTCTCTTTTTTGAGTGCTTTTCCTTCAGGTGATAAGGCAAGAACCGAAGGTTAAGAGTCCAGCCCCATGGCCCAGGCTGGTCAGGAGTGCTACAGGTCTGCCGCACGCCAAGGTTGGCCATCCTGGAGAAAAACCTGACCCTCTGGGCAACCAAGGTGGCTGGGTGTGTGTGGCAAGGCAGGAGGGGCAAAATAGCACCGTTTTCCTGCTGGCTGAGGCTGTGAGGACCAGATAAGTCCAAAGCTGGCTAGATTTGTGCCGTGGTTCCCCCCGGTCTGGCTGCTCTGGCGCTCTCTGGAGCTGTGACAAGGGAGAGGCTGGGTCGAGGAGGCTCCTGGGCTGTCGACATGTGAGCTTTGAGCTGTTGGTACTTCTGTTCCACCTGGCTCGGAGGCGATTCTCTGTGCCGCGGTGCGTGCAGCGCTCCAACTAATTTGCTTGATCGTTTTAGTAAGTGCAGAAGGGGCGTCCCGGCGTGCGAGTAATGGGCATTAATCTGTGCCTGGCTGTGGTAAGGGCACTCTAGGAAGGAGCAACCACCACGTAATTAACCACCTGTGCAGCTCTCGCTCTCTTTAATTACGGGATGCTCAATTTAGGACCCTCCTTCCAGGAGAGCTGCTCAACCTCTTTGGCTTTGAGGTGGGTCTCTCGCAGGTCTTGTTGCCTTTACCCGCTTATTCCCAGTTCCCTCTCGGCTCCTCTGCTCTTCCTGCCGTGCACGTTCGCAGTTCCAGCAGAACCGTCAAATGCCCGGCCGTGACGTTTAACCAGGCAAAGACTTTCTGAGCCATCAGCACCCTTTTGGTTGCCGCTTTCTCCAGGAATTCCCTGCCAGGGTGCTGGAAGCTTCATCATTCCCTATCTTATGAGGGGCTCAGGGAGTTCTGTAGGTGACAGCAAAGCGCTCGGATAGAGTTTGCAGCGACTTTGGGTTTGTTTTGCAAATGGTCACTCGCTGGGGCTCTGGTTAAACAAACAGGGCTCAAATAAGCTTTCCGCTTCGGTGCATTAAAATCCCTTAATGCATTAAAATCCCCCGGCTGCGCACATCCAGGCCTCTGCCGGGCCAGGTGCTGTACAAACAGTTATCAAGCGCTGGTGTCTGCTGTCAAATGATCACGTCGTTTGCTTCCCCTCGCTCGCCCGCGAGTTGAGTGGCTTTTGTCAGGGCAGATGATCTTAGTCCCGGCATTTAGTGGCCAGACAGCTGGCACAAAGGAAACTTGTAACTTTGCCCGGTTTTAAACCCAGGAAGATTGGGGGTTTTACCCCTTTTTGCTGTGCAGCTGCAGCAGGAGCATCCTTTCCATGGTGAGAAGCAGCGGCGGAGGGCTCTGCAGTTACCAGGCAGGTGGAGAGCTGAAGTCGAAAGGAAAATAAAAAGAAAAAAAGGGAGGATAGAGCTAAACCCAGCGGTTGTGAGTCCCTCTGGGTGCAGTAGTGTCTTCTCCCATCACCCTGCTTGTGTCAGCAGGTAAGGAGCAGCCCTGTGATACGTCCGTGTATCCACCTCGGTCTCTCATTCTTTTGGCTGGTGGACCTTGGCAGCCTTGCTGTCTTCTCTGTGACGGGTGCCCAGAACGGGGCCAAGGCACCTCTCGGTGCGTCTATTTTGTCAGAGCTGCTACCTCAATAAACATAAATAACCTGTTGGTGGTATAGACCTTATGGTTTGGGGCTTGTTTATGCTGGGGTTACAGGTTTTCAGCAACTGGTCTCCCTATATTTTTATATTTTGTATTTAATATCCATTTAATGGAGAGAGAATTAGATTACCCGAGACAAGCTGCTCTGGTGGACAGAAACGTGAAAGCACACACAGTGATAAGTGTGATTTTATTTTTTTTTTTTTCCTCGGGAAGTGCAGGCTTTTTCTGGTGATTTTTTTTCAGGTCTGCTCAGTTAGCCGAGGTCAGGGAAAGGGTCTGAAGAGGGCTCGCGGAAGGAAGGAGCGGAAGGAAGGAGCGTGAGGTAGCGGGTGAGGTCTGTGTGCCGTGGTTAAGAGAGGAGCTCCCTGCACTGGTTCCTCGTGGCTTTGGCTGAATGGGGGACTCCAGGAAACACAGTTTTCTTCTCGTGCTGACCAAGCATGGGACTGTGCAAATGCCTTCGTGCTGCCCTGTCTTTGGCATTTGGTGTCAGGAGGGGGTCAGGGCTGAACTTGTGTAACCCCTTCTCCCTCCCGTACCTCTTTGCGCCATTACCAGCCACTTTTGGGGACCTTTTCTTCCCAGGAACACCTCTGACCCTCAGGTTTCTACCTCCAGAGCACTAGTGTCAGCACAAAAACCACCTTCTTGGATGTGAGATTCTGCGTGTCTTAGGAAATCTGCAATTAAGAGGCAAATTTCATTCCAAAGGCAAAGGGCAAAGGTACCTCCCGTGTCGCTGGCTCGGCACCCAGGTGGCTTCTGGCAGGGGAGGGTGGCTGGGTGCTGCCGAGGGGAAAGCACAGGGCACCTGATCCCCAGGCTGCAGGTGAGGAGGAGACAAAGACACCTCCAGAGAGCTGAAGGTTGTGGCCACTTCTGAAACTTTCTCTGGCCTCCAGATGCCTTTGTGTGGCTACTTCGACCAGCTCTCGTTAAGCAGCAGCAATTAGGAGTCTCGGAGAGATCCTTTTCCTGCAGTCTTGGAGCCGGTAGACACAGAGCTGAAAGGAGGGGTCCGGACGGCAAAGTCACATCAGCAGCTCGGGGAGGCACTGCTTAAAAGGCCGTGTTGGCACAAGACTGAGCACGGGCTGGGAAATAGAGGAAGGATTGTAACTGCCGGGCGAGCGGGATTTTGCAGCCCATCCTTTAGAAACAGCACGTGGCTGTGGGAGGGAAGCGCCGAACGGGGCTTGTGGTGGTGCCTGGGGGTCGGGAGGTGCTCATGGTGCCGCGCGAGACGCTCCCGGAGCTGGAGAGGAGCGAGCTGTGACGGGCACCGCTGGCCTGGGTGTTGGGCACTGCCCGGCTGCTGCTCTTCCTCACGTGGGGCTGGAGCCTGACAGCTCCGTCAGCTCTTCCCTCTGTACGTGCTTGTGTATTTATATGCACACACACATTTATAAGGATCCCTCTGGAGCTCAGTCTCCTCTTCGAGGAGCCCAGGTGGTCCCTCAAGTTCCTTGTTCCTTGGTTTGGCCTCATCCAGCAAGACCAGAGCTTCAGCAAGAGTGTGAGTGTCTCACCTTTGTGTCTTTCTCTCCTTTCCCAGGGAGAAACTGAAGTGAAAAAGTGAAAAAGAAGTGACTGAAAAAGAAATCAAGGAGCGACTTGAAGAAACAGATTCATTTCTTAACAAGATCAAGTTTGAATTAAATGGCTGATAAACAGATCAGGTAACTTCTTAAAAAATTTTTGGCTTCTTGGTTGCACTTTGGATTTTTATTTGAAGTCTTAAAATACCTTTAGTGATACAGGAGGTTGGAAGAAAACACCTGATTGTCTCTTCTGGCCTTAAACAAGCCAGATTCCTTCTCTGCCTCTTTCTTTTTTCTTTTTCTTTTTCTTTTTCTTTTTCTTTTTCTTTTTCTTTTTCTTTTTCTTTTTCTTTTTCTTTTTCTTTTTCTTTTTCTTTTTCTTTTTCTTTTTCTTTTTCTTTTTCTTTTTCTTTTTCTTTTTCTTTTTCTTTTTCTTTTTCTTTTTCTTTTTCTTTTTCTTTTTCTTTTTCTTTTTCTTTTTCTTTTTCTTTTTCTTTTTCTTTTTCTTTTTCTTTTTCTTTTTCTTTTTCTTTTTCTTTTTCTTTTTCTTTTTCTTTTTCTTTTTCTTTTTCTTTTTCTTTTTCTTTTTTTTCTTTTTCTTTTTTCCAACCTTCTCTCATTTTCTGTCTTTGTGTTGTCACACCTTTGCTTTCTTCAGTTCTTTTTTCCTCCCTGCCTTGTTCTTTCTGCCCTCTGCTTTTTGCCCTGCACGAGTCTGTTCCTTTTTGCTGCCTCTTTCAAAGGTCAGCTTGACTCGCTGGCATCCAGGGGGCAAAGCCTACTCCTTGACCCGATGAAGCTGCAGTATTTGTAATCACAAAGTCCACAGAGATCCAGCTTTGGGCCCTTCTTCTAAAGCCAGGCAATGCTTGAGCGGCATCAGGAACACAAAGTACTAACGATAATTAGTGACACTTAAGCGCACAGCAGGAACTTAAGAGCGTAGGTCCCAGTGCATGCAAAAGCTGGATCTGAGTCCTCCCTGGAAATGAATAGGGATGGGATTTTTGGAAAGACGCAGTTGTACCCTCAGCTTCCCGAGAGCTGTCTCAGATGGATCTGCGCAGTCCTGAGCGTGGGCTTAACTCGCAGCTGCTTGTGAAGTTGCCCCACATAAATGACTCCTACATGCTGTGGGATTCCTGTGGTGGTTTTTATTCGTTTTTTTTCCCCTCTTCTAACATCTACTTTTCCAGGTTCCCAGCTCGGGACAGGAGGGGTCACTAGGTGAATGAAAACTGGTGACAGAGGACAGAGAACTTGGCAATTCCTGAATGCTACAGCCGAGAGGGTTTAGCGTTTGCCATGATTAGAGTATCTCCCTGCGGGCCTGCCTTCCGCAAATGAAAACAGTGCTGAGCTGCACTGATAACCAGACAGCGTTGTCGAGTGCTTGTGTGCCTAGATTTGCCCGTCATCAGTTCCCCGATTTGGAGAGTGCTTGGCACTCTTCCCTCGCACCCGTGAAGAGCACGCTGAGATTCACCTCCGTGGAGCCTGACGGGTGTATGTCCTGGGTAGCCTCAGCTGAGCAAAAGGACCAGATGTCTGTGGACATTTGAAACTTGGTATTTTGCAGGAAACAAGAGACTTGTCCTTCAAGATCTCCCGCAGCCCCTCTAGTGTACTCTTGGTGTGAACTGGAGCTTGCTGGCTACGGGGACTAGTTAAAAATCCAGAAGAGCAGCATTAGGAGAACTGGGATGCTCTTCTATCCCTTTTTGTGTTAAATTGAGCTTTATCTGTAAGCCAGCCTGTGTTGTCCCCGTTGTGCTAAGCCCTGCACGTCTAGGTGGTGAGAGGCAGCAGCTGTGCAAAAGCCAGACAGGACAGTGGAGAATTCTTGTCCCATGAGGGAGCAGAGAGCGCTGACGGGAGAAGTGGGATGGCTCAGTCGCGAGGGAAGAAGCCTGTGATCCAGTTGCAGTGCCCTGTGACTCTGTGCCCCAAGTCCCTCGCCTCTGCCGCTTAGGTCAGCTCACCCATACGACCACAAAGCCGAGGGGATCTGCTGAAGCTCGGAGGATCTACCAAACTCCTCTTCCCTTGCAGCGCGCGCCCGTCGTCCCTTAGCAAAACGAGACCACTACCGAAAGACTGAAATCCGCGGCAGCAGTTTGCTGCGAGGTGAGGTGGAGGACGCCGCATTTCTGCGGCAGCGCACGTGGAACCTGATCTCAGAGAAGAGAAGCGGTGATGGTGCCGAGGCTGGGAAGGGACACTGGTCATGCCTTGCGGCCTGTGATGTGCCGGCAGGGACTTTGGAGCTGATGTGAGCCCGTCTTGAAACCCCCTCCTTCCCAGCAGTGCCTCCACCTTGACACTCTTTTACCTGCTCTCCAACCTGCTCTTTCAGTGTGGCTGTGGGTTAAACAGCGATGCGAAGCTTCCCATTTGAGATTTTTCCCATGAGCGTAGGAGTTTGCAGGCGAATCTGCTCCTTTCTCAGACTGTGGCGCGAAGATCCCCGAGGCAACGGAGTCTCGAGCTGACGTGATCTCGTGGTCTGGCCCCGCGCTGAGCTCACACGGGCCTGTCTGCTTGATTTAATCGCGGTCAGTGCTGTCTCATTTTGGAATGTGGGCTGAGGTCGGGTCTGTCTGCCGGTCCTTGGCACATCTTTTTCCAGCTCTGCCAGCCCTGGGGCTGCGTGCATGTCGGTGTTGAGGAGGAAGCTCTGGCAGCAGGACAGCAGAGGCCGAAAGGAGTCTCCTGGAGTTTCAAGGTCATGCTTCACACATGTCAGCAAAGATTTTTTATTATTTTTGTTTTTCCTCCGTGCAGTGCCATCAGCTCAATACCCAGCACATCCCATGTTCGGGCAGCCGTACCCTCTGCTTTGTAGAGGGGAGCAAAACTCCAGCAGGCTGCCTCTGTGGTTTATCAAGCATATAAGTGCTGGTCGTTTTTCCTAACTGAATTTGTTGGGAACCTGTGTTTAAGCCGATCTGGCTTTTGCTCGGCACTGCTTGCAAGGATTCCCTGTGGGAAGGCGAAGGGAAGAAACACGTGCAGCCAGCCAGGTTTAGATTTCCCTGAGAGGTATGAGCTCACGTCTCAGCGTCCGTGGCTGTGTGGGCTGCCAGCCCGGTGGTTTTGCCGGGCTGTCGGGTTGTGTGTGTTCCCCTCGCCCTGGGCGCTGGGTCTGGAAAGGGTTTCCTGGAGCTGCAGCCGCCTGCTTCTTGGCTGCCAG
>NW_009735676.1:277-22266 GCF_000703405.1 Apaloderma vittatum | reverse complement strand
TTGGCCTCCTTCCTCTTCTCTCCTCTTCCCCTCCCCTGACGGCATCCTGGCGCTAAAACGTCTGATTCTCTGCGTCTTGTGCCCTTATAGTCTGCCTGCCAAGCTGATCAATGGAGGGATAGCTGGGCTCATCGGGGTCACCTGCGTGTTTCCCATTGACCTGGCAAAAACTCGCCTGCAGAACCAGCAGAATGGCCAGCGGTTGTACACCAGCATGTGAGTACCGCCCACGTGTCCCCGGGGACTCCTTCCGCTCCCTGTTTTCATTTCTTCAATATGTTTCTCGTGCTGGAGATCCTCCCCTTCCCATGTCGGTCTTAAAAAGAGGAAGAAGTGGCCACCCATTCCCAGTCTAGAGCACCTCCTGCAGACCTTTTGAGGGATCATAGGTTGGCACACGCTGTAGTTGCCCCAGCAGTCCTATGTCAAAAAAAAAGTAAAGAATCGAGTGCTGCAGGCTGTAGGAAAAGAAGGCATGAATGTATCCTGCCCCCCAAATTCACCTGAGGCCCGTACGGGATGCTTTGGGGCTGTGTAGCTGCTGTGGGAATGTGCACCATGCTCAGCACAAGATGCTTTATCCTAGGAACCAGCGTCAGGCCTTAGTTTCCCAAAAGGATTGGTGTGGTTGAGCGGGGAGAAGAGGCTGGGACTGATGATGTGTGTCCTGTCCTCCTGCCTCTCTTGTTCAGAAGCAGCTCCTTGCTCCTCCACACCAGTGGGGCAGAATAGGAAATAGGAAGGAAATGCTCTGTATGTTGGTTTGTCTGAGCTCCCCGGTTACAGGACCTAATTTTTCGGGAAATACTGTGTGCCCGTCGATACCAGATCTCAAGGGTGTCCCCTGAACACCCAGGAAGGCAGAGGGTTCCTGTAAAATCTTGGCTGCCGTGCTTTAGAGGCAGCACGTCTTGCTTCTGCTCAGCTCGAGAGACCTTTGGCATCAGGGGAGGGTTTCCCTTTGGAAGAGCCAACCATGCTTTGAAGCAGCCCTGAGGGGTGGAGAGAGCTGGGCTTGCCCCAGGGTTGTTATATGTAAATATAGTGTTATAGATATTTATATCACAGAATGTCAGGGATTGGAAGGGACCTTGAAAGATCGTCTAGTCCAAACCCCCTGCCAGAGCAGGGTCACCCAGTCATTCAGGTTGGAAAAGACTCTTGGGATCATCAAGCCCATCCATTAACCCTGCTCTACAAAGCTCACCCTTAAACCATCTCCCCCAACACCACATCCAAACGACCTTTAAACCCATCCAGGGATGGAGACTCACTCTGACTACTCTTTCTGTGAAAAAAAATCTCCTAATATCCAGTCTAACCCTCCCCTGTTGCAGTTTGAAGCCATTCCCTCTTGTTCTATAGCTAATTACCCATGAGAAGAGACCAGCACCAACCTCTCTACAACATCCTTTCAAGTAGTTATAGAGAAGGATACGGCAGGGTCCCAAAGGATGCGGGAGTCCCAACAGAGAGGGGACCCTCGGTGTTGTGGCTGGCAGTGGTGCAGGATGAGCTTTTCGCAAATAACGTGGGGTGTGCTAGAACAGTCTTGACCCAAGCTGGGCCATAATGCCTTAAGCTTCCCTTACAGCTACTTAAAAAAGACTTTTCTCCCTTAATTACTTACGTGTGCACCTCCCCATTCTCGCATGGCCAAGGTGAGGACCTATCCCTTCCCGAGGATCCCGCAGCAACCTTCAGCCGGCACCTGGGCTCTGCGCAGCCACGGTCCAGAGAGAGAAAACTCCACCAGGGCATCTATGCTGCCTTTCTCAACCACCCCTCTAGATTCGCCTCTGTGCCTTTGGAAGGTTTTGAGGCACTCCAGTGCTCTGCAGTTTGCAGTAAGGGTGGCTGAAACAAAGAAAACGAGGAATTTTTCCTGGGAGAGGAGCTCGGGGGCACCCCGGGGTGAGAGGGCCAGAGCGCTCGCAGGGGCACAAATGTGTTAAAAGTGCCTTAATCTGGAGGTCACAAATGACTGACCGTTCAGGTCGTCTGTTTGCTGCTTTGTGTCAGATTTCATGGAATTAAGTCACACAAGTCAGCGTTGGGGGTTTTGCATGACACCCCCCTCCACATACACCCTATTTCCCACCCAGAGCTGGATTTAAAACCGTGCGCACAGGGATCTGCTTGTTAGAGCATCTCATGCGTGTTTGCCCCGGGGGAACCCTGGATAAACAGCCCTCGGAGTGACCCTCTTCTCTTTTGTGTTTCCAGAAAGCAGAGAGCGCGCGCGTGGGGCGAGCTGGGGGGTTTCAAAGCCCCCGGGAATTAGGGGCTGGAGTTGGACTCGGGCCTGAACAATGGCACATTCAGCGGCTGATGCGGTTCCCTGCTCCGCTCAGGGTTTTGCTGACAGATCACAAATGAAAACCACTCCAAAGGATTTGGTTTTGTTTTGGGGCTCTTTTTTTTTAGTTTGTTTTTTTTCCCTCAGTTCTCTCTCCCACCTTTCAAGCTCCCATGTTTTCTCTCTCTCTGTTTTGTTTGCAGGTCTGACTGCCTCGTTAAAACAATCCGGTCGGAGGGCTACTTCGGCATGTACAGAGGTAAGGAAAGCTGAGCTGGGCACAGCGCTGGTGCAGAAATGGGAGGAAAAACCTGTATTCTCTGGCTTATAAAGCAATATCCTAAGATGCTGAAAGGTGCAGCTGTCTGTGAAAATAAACTGCTCCACGCCAGGTGTCGGCTCAGCTCTACTGTTGAGAGCTTGAGTTCTCCCCACAGCTGCTTTGGTGTTAAATCTTACTGCTTACTGAAATTCCTTCTTGCTCACAGTTTAAGTGAAGCTGCTGGACTTTGTTTCCGGACTGTATGTGTGTGTTTCCCAGCTTAGGCAGTAGCAAACCTCTTGAAGCGTCTTCGTGGTTGATTGAATTGATGTCCAAGCCCACCGTGCTTGGGCCTGCCATGCCAGCTTGTCTCCAAAATGAGCTGTCCCTTGGGCATGCCCCAGTGCTTCGATCAAGTAAATCAAGAGAAGTTGCAATTAAAAAACTAAAGAAAAAAAGAAAAAATAACCTGCCTCCAGGAAAAAAACTCCATTAGGGTGGTAAGAATATCAGAACTTGGCTCATCGTGGAGCTTCAGCTGTTTGATCATGATATTCTGGCCTGCTAGAAAACTCCTGGCTCCTAGGCTTGGGCTGTTGGTGTTGGGACAGAGGCTGGACTTGATGATCTCTGAGGTCTTTTCCTCACAATTCTGTGATTCTGTTGGTGGAAGCAGTGAGTTCCTCAGTTGCCGTTAGACCTTTTCGCGTTGAAACACAAAATCCTTAAAGTTTTGAAAGGCTGTGGGATAAGAACAGCGGGCCAAATTCTGACTTCCCTCGCAGGGGAGGAACACGCAGAGTAGCTTCTTGGCTTTCAGTCCGGCTGGCTTAGCTGACACTGAGCTCTGGTTCGTTTTATAGACGCATATTCAATTGCCTGAGTACGCAGTTTTTATCTCCGATACCGTTCTCCGTGGCGCTCATTCACTGATAACGCTCGATTAAAACACCGCTTTGATGAAGCGAGTCCTTGCCCTTTGTTTTGTGTTGTTTTTTTTATTTTTTGTTTTGTTTTGTTTTCCCAAGCGGGACCTGGCAATGCTGGCGCCTCGCTGTTGGCAGCGTCTCTTGCCGCTTCTTCCGTAGCTTCCGGGGAGCCGCAGACGCCGTGGGCCGCGGTGTCTTGCCTCTTCTCCGGTGGCGGCGGGGGAGCCGCAGACGCCGTGGCTGGGCTGGTTGAGGCAGCTTCTCTTGCCCAACTTGCTGGTGGGCGTTCTGGGGGAGTGGGGTGGATACTGGGGATGGATTGGCTGCTTCGCCTTGGCTTCCCTGGGAGCAGGCAACGAGACAAATAACCCTGAGGAACGCTGGCAAGCTCAGTCTTCAGTGCTAGCAGTGATGCGTTTCTCATTCTTGTTGTTTTTTTTTTCCCAGAAAAACCCTCCCGTGTTCCTCGCCAGGAACTTTGGTGGGAAATACGTGGCAACAGGCTGCTCACTGGCAAGCAGAAGGAAGAAAAGCTGCTCCTGAAAACTCCCAGGAGAGGCTGTAGGACCCAGCAGGGCTTTGGGGAGAGACAGCTCAGTCCTATAAGACATAAGCTGGGGGGGGATGTGCATCTCCAGGCAGCTTTTTGCTCCTGAGCAGAAACCTGTAGGGCTGCAAGAAGGATTTGCATAGCTCCTCGTTTTCCTAGCCGTAGAAAATCTGGTCAGCTTGGTTCAAAACCCACTAACTTTGCACCTGTTCCCTTCTGTGAGCTGACAGTGGCTGAATTTACGCGTTGCCTCTGTTAAGTGGGGGAGCTGGGGTTGAAGAGGGCTTTTGTGAATAGCTCCAGCTCCTTCCAGAAATGAATAAGCATTTCAGCACGAGAGAGTGCGAAAGTGAGTCTTCCAAGCCCAGCAAACCTGGTCTCTGTGCCTCAGTTCCATGAGCTGACATCAGCAGCCCTTTCCCTCCCTCTTGGGGTGGGTAAAATACATCCAAGATCCGTGAGCAAGCAAGCGCTTTTCTGGAAAGAAGGTAGAGGCGACTCAGCCTTGCAGACAGGGGAGGGTGGAAATCAGGTGGTGGGATTGAGTCCTTCTCCCTCCATCTGTCCCAGTTCCCCGGCAGAAGCTGCTGCATGACTCACAAGCTCTTATTTTCAGCCTTTAAGCTGAAATTGGGAGGATTATCTGTCAGCGTGCTGAAGCGGCAGCTGCTGTGCCCCGTGGAGGAGTCATGAGCCCCACAGTCATCCCTGCAGGACTTGTCCTCTTGTTGGGGGACAGAAAGTCTCTGCTTGGGCGCAGCCATCCCCACGGTGTGACTTTGGATCTCCGTCACGTGCGAATCGAAGCCTCAGTGGGAACAGGAGAGAGGCTTGAGCTCGTAGGGTGATGCTGTTCCACAGATCACCTCGTCTGCGCGCGGGCACACGCTCCTTGCCCTGTACGAGCAGCCCGTAGCGAGTTGTGTAACATCTAAGGTGATCCTGATGCTTCTCGATGCTTCTTCCCCTGAAGTTACAGGGATTCTTGGGTTGGTTTGGTGGAGGAAGAAGAGGAGGCAGGGGGTTTTTTTACTATTTTTTCTGGTCACAGCAGTGCCTCGAAGCCAGGCAGTGCGACACCTCTGGATGTGCGGTGCCGGGAGAATGAATCCATGGCACCTGCGGGCTCCTGAACCGTGTGGACACCAGCGGGAGGGCACCTTGGCGAGGTGACCTCCATCTAGAAGCCACCTAGAAGTCCCAGCACAGCCTGAAAGCCTCACTGCTGTTTGCAGACCAGGCTTTCAGCCTAGCTGCTGGGAGCCAAGGGCCTCCATCAGGCTGGGCAAGTGCCCTGGGGCTTGTCGACAGCCTTTGTAGCTGCAGTTTTAGCTACAGAACCTTCCCGGCCTCTGCTAATAACACCTCCCACCCGCACCGAGGATGATTCAGCCGCCCAGTGACGCAGGTTGCCGGTGGTGTACAAGGGCTTCTGTGAGAAATGCGCATTCTTAACAAAACCTGAGGCTCAGGGAGAAGGGGCCACTCGACGGGTTCAGTTGGCAAACCTCTACTCGGTTTCATTCTGTGTGGTGCTTCCCTACTTCTTGACAAAAGGCTTTCCTTTTTGGAAGGATTGTGATTTATTTTATGCGTTCTGTTTGTCTGTCGCCACTTCTGTGCCCGTGTAATGTTGCCTGTAGGCCAAGGTTAGCTTTAATTAGGGAAATAGAGTCATTTGCATAGCTAGAATTGAAGAGCTATGAGATTTGGGTGAAAAAAAAAAAGGTAGAGAATGCTGTAGAAAACATACAGCCAGCAGCTGAAGTATCTCATTTCTCCTCCTCCAGTGGATTGAAGCTGTTATGGATTATTGAGGACAGGGATTATCCATTCTCTGCTAAGCAGCTTTGCTGAAAATATCAGAGATGCAGGAGACAACCCAGGTTCATTAACTTTTCTGTGTTTTGTGTGGTTTTTACCCTCTGCTTTGTTCACAGCTGAAGGAGAAATTGCTGTGAAAGCTTCTTGGCTCCCGGAGGAGGTCGGCACATGGAAGTGTGCTTCTTCCTTTCTTATTTAATGGTTTGGAGTTTTTCTTTCTTTCAACGAACCCTTTGCACTGATGTTAGAGTAGATGATTTATTCTTTCTTTTTTCCTTTCCTTATTTTTCCAAGGAGGTGGTTATTCGTGTGGCATGCCATAACGTACAAGCATCTTCCTTTCTGGCCATGAGGAGTGCGGTTGAAGTCGTCTTCGACTTGGCATTTGAGGAAACGTTTCACGGGTAGCTGCTTAAAAATCAGCCTGCCTGGGTTTTTCTTTGTAGATCCTCATACAATGGACACGAAAAGGTGGAGCTCCCTGGCTGGTTCATTTGGCTCGTGTAAAAGATGATGGCATTTCTCGTGGCCGGCGTGGAATGAATGCGTTGGCTTAGCTCGCTGCGAGGCGGCGTTACTCGTTGTTTTTCTGCCAAACCTGCCCGTGGCAACTGGAAGGAGGGAGAATGCGGTGGGCTGCCCAGCCCTGCCCAGCAAAGTTCAGCTGATTTTCTTGCTGCGTTTTTCCACGTGATGGAAATGCATCCTCAGAGCAGAGGATGTGGAGCCAAGGATTCCCGTGTCCTGGTCCCAGAAGTCCCAGTTGCGATTTTGCTTCGGATCCCGAGGAAAGTCGCCCTAAACCTTTGTCTTTCTGTGTCTAATTTAGGAATTTTTCAATAATTTAGGGAGGTTCATCCACCGTGAGCAACAGATGATTGAGCTGCCTCTCTTTAGTTGTGTCGAGCCCTTAAACCTCCTGCAAATGAACCCCACCAGGTCTTGGGAGCCTGGTGGGAACACAGACTTCTCCGCTTCTCTTGGGAAAATGGAGCTTTAGGACAAGTTATTTATATCTCTACAGCAAACGTAAATGCAAAAGTACCTCCTAGTACTGGTGCTTGTCCCTGCAAGGGTGTTCATGGGCTGTTAGCGTGTCCTGAGCAAAGCTCCTCCGAAGGAGTCGGAGCTCGGCATGCTGGAGGCAGAGGCAGGGAGAGCGTGTGCTCGTCTGGAGGACTTTTTGAGCCAGAAGGCTTAAAGGGAGGAGAATATTCTGGAGCGTGAGTCTAACAGTACAAAAGCCAGTATGGCAAGGAGGGACTGACCGTCCCCTCACCCCATTGCCCCCCGGGCAGCTTGAATGCCGGTGTCCATGTCCCGGCCAGGCCACGCAGACCTCTCTTTGTGGCAGGCACAATACAGGGATTTGCTGCTTGTTGCTCCTGACAAAAGGCTGCTCCGACGGGTGCTGGGCGACCCGAGGCTTGTTTTTATACCCAGGTTCCCTCAGCAAGACTTGCCGGGGGTGCTCAGGGAATTTCTGCACGCTGGTGGTGGACAAAAATCCCACTTCCATGGTGGCTGCTCGGAGGGTGACACCCAGTGGTGATAGGCAAGGGGAGCGACGTAGCTCCGGGCAGGTTGGAAAGTCTCCAGAGCAGGAGACTCCACACCCTCTCTGGGCAGCCTGGGCCAGGGCTCCGGCACCCGCACAGCCAACAAGTTTCTCCTCACGTTGAGGTGGAACTTCCCATGTTCTAACTTACACTCATTATTGCTTGTTCTGTTGCTGGGCACCACCGAGAAGAGATGTTCAAGTCCCTTCATCATCCTCGTAGCTCTCTGAGAGAGCTACGAGGATGATGAAGGGAGTAGGTCCCATTTCAAACCTGTTATTGCTTGTTCTATTGCTGGGCACCACTGAGCAGAGATTGTCCCCTTCCCCTTAACTCCCACCCCTCAGGTATTTGTATACATGAATAAGGTCCCCTCTCAGCCTTCTCTTTTCGAGACTAAACAGCCTCATTTCTCGTGGTCAAGGTGTGTATGCATGACGGGAGGTAGTGGGGAAGCTAAAGAAATTACAAAAAAACACGCTGCGAGTGGAGCAGAAACACATCGGGACATGTTTTCAAAAGCTTGAGGTGTTGGGAGGCAGAAATCCTATTAATTTCCAGTGGTGTTCGTCTTTCTAAACCCCTTTGATGCATCGGGAGCTCTCCTTCATCAGTCCTTGAGCAGGAGTTACATGTTCCTGAAAGACCGAGTTGAACGGTTCCTTTGTTTTCCCTCTCCAATGGCCTTTTCTTCTTTTCCTTGCCCAGGGGCTGCAGTGAACTTGACTCTAGTGACACCAGAAAAGGCCATCAAACTGGCAGCCAATGACTTCTTCCGGCATCACCTCTCCAAAGACGGGTGAGTAGGGGTTTGCAGACCTTCTGACTTCGTTTTCAAGGACACCAGCTCTTGGGATGAGCCTGGCAAGACGTCAGGCCAAAGGCTGAATGGGCTGATGTCACGACTAAAATACAAGTTGACCTTGAGCAGCTCGGCCGGTGGTGACATTCGGGCTGAGAACGTAACATCTAAAATGGGAAGTGCAAAGCGCTCCGCTGCATGACTGCTTTTCTTTCGAGCTTCTAAAAATAGTCCCGGCTCTAAGCCAAGGTTAGCAGATCCAGAATTTGGAGGCAGAATACTTGAGAGGAACCCAACGGCGCTGCTCATGGCTCAGACAGCTGCTGGGAGGACCCTTGTCTGCAGCATCCTATTGGGTGCTGCTCTCTACTTTCTGGCTTGAACAGACAGCGAATTCTGTAGACCCCAAACTTAGCATCCCTTGTCCTTTTGTAGCTTGAAAATAATTTTAGAAAGGTGATGAACCCGACTTGACAAAGGACACCTGCAGTGTTTACCCAGCAGCAAATGCTGAAGGAATAAAATTATCTTTTTGGCTGGCAAGTGAGTTTGGTTCATGTGGATTAAACGTGAGCGAGAGTTGCTGGCTGAGCAGCTGAGCGGGCCTGAGCCCTGAGTATTTAATGCTGTTTTCACCCAGATATTTCCCTTGCTCTTTGGAGAATGCTTGGGCCTCCCTTCAGACCAAGACCTTTCTCCAGAGACAGGCAGTGAAGGGCACTGTCTCGGTGACCGTAAGCAGAAAACAGAGAAATGTGCCTGACTCTTCCCACCAGCAGAGGAGAGAGATGCAAAGCTCTGCCAAAATTACTTGGTTTAACAACTTGTTGTAACGTACCACGTCAGTCTCAGCCACTGCAGATCAGCTTAATTCGAGGCTGTGGACTGACACGGGTTGAAGATGTATTTTTTTCACATACCTAATTATTTTTTTTGTTTTGTTCTGTAGCCTTTTAAAGTAGCAGTTACCACACGTCTGTGTGACTCAGCGGCTCGCAGCTGTTTGATTTTTCTGTCTCGTCTCTTGCTTTTTCTGTCTCGTCTCTTCCGTGCTCTGCTCAGGCAGTGGGAGGTAGCGATGTCCTCAGTGCTCTTCGCTTCTCCCAAGCGGTGGCTCTGATCCCTGCAGCAGCAATGGGTCAGGCCCTGGCTGTCCCCACAGACAGGGGTGCAGGTAGCTTCTTGTCACCCCCTCCATGAGGTGAGGGCTTAGTGGGTCGGACAGGGAAGACAAAGAGGGCCAAGCTGCCACGCCGTGGTCTTCACCCAAACCTCTCCCAGTTGGATGTCTGGGTCTCTGGCTGATCCACACGTGGATGATGTGCAGTGCTTGCTTCAGAATAAAGGAGATTGAGTTTTGCCAAGAGTGAGAAGATGTGTTCTCCTAAAACACGTCCGCTGATGGGACGAGCACGATGGTGACCGGGAGCATGACACCACTCGTGATAGCGGTGAGCCTTTACGTCGTGACACAGAGCATTTTTAAGGCCTTTAGAGAAAAGAAAGGCTGGGCCACAGTTAGGTGACGAGAGCACGTGGAGCCAGAGCCACTCATCTCAACCAACTTCTGTGGGGGGCTCAAGTGAATAAAATCTGGTCAGCTCTGCTTGTGACAGCGGCCAGCATGAACTTGAGATGCTTCTGTCCCCTCCTCCCTGGGGAGGAGCTCCTTCTAGGGGCTGCCCTTTCATGGTGAGCCACCAAAGATCTCCATTCAGCTCCACCAAAGCCCTTTTTGCACAGCCTGTCTGCTGGACCTTCCCGGCACGCGGTGCTTGTCAGCCAGCTTCCCAAAGGACGCGTTGGTGCTTTTCTGACTCAGAGATGCAGAAGTCTTCTTGACTGAATGCCTTTATTACTGAGCACTTGCCTCGCTTGAAATGCGTTGCATGAACTGGAGATCCTGTTAAAACGTGGGTGGTCTATCCTATTTGCTGATTAAAATATGCTGAGCGTGTCCATGTGCAAGTGGAAGAAGTGCGTGGGGAGAGAGAATCCAGCGCAACCTCAAACATCCTCCAGTTACACAACAGCTTTTAGTGTGTGTGAATTTTAATTTTTATACTTTTATTTATTTTAATCCTTAAAAAAACTTAGTTTTCAAAAGTACTTACTTTGGTTTAAAAAAAAAAAAAAGTGACGTAAAGCCCAGTTCCGAAAGGCCAGACTGAAAACACCACCTGTGGCGTGGGAAGCTCCCGGCTGCAAATTGCTGGCAGCGTGTTTCGGGGACGTATCACTGCAGGTTTGCGCTAGCCTCCCTTGGCCCTGGCTGAGCTCTGGGATGCTGCTGGAGGTGGAGTTTTTGGAGCAGCAGGACCTCCCGTGGGACCTCGTGCCCTTCTTGGGGCACCCATCTCCCTGAGTCGGGAGCCGTGTGTTCCTGCAGCTCTCTCCACCCTGGGCTGGCTCGAGTGGCCACTCGTGATGGTTTTTCCCCTCTGCTTTTGATGCAGGAAGGATGTGTACTTGCAGGTTGGGGGACTTAATTTCTGCTAATTCACTAGTTTCTATTTTTATATCAAGACCGTTAATGATACTCTATTTCTACAGCTTCTTGTTTCGTGAGGAAACAAAGCTGTTTGTCCTCCCAAGACATCCTGGTCATTTAGGGACAAGGGAGGCCTGGGTGGGTTGTGGGAGTGCTGGAAACCCCCTTTTCATGGAGGAAAGGAGGAGACTCAAGATGCTTAAAAATCTGAAGGGCACTCCGTGAACCCTGATGGAGAAAGGCAATAAGGGTCAAGCAAGTGAGGAGTATGGCCTGAGGGCTTCTCTTCTCAGGAGAAGTAGAAGAGCTGACCGAGAGCCGAGTCCTGAGGCAAGTCCTTGCTCCTGTGGCTGGACTATGTGGCTGGCGAAGGCAGGACATGAAAGGGAGGGGAATCTTCCAGCCTTCAGGCTGCTGGAAATAGGTGAGTTTTCTTTATTTCCTCAGGATATCTGAAGCTGGATGTGTTGAGGGACCCGTGGTCTCGCAGTTGCTGTTAAAAGAGCAGCAGCTCCATTGTCCGGAGCAGAGGGTGGGAGAAGAGGAGTCACTAGGGTGAAGTGCTTGGTTGTGAAGCACTTGGGTATGAAGCTAAGAAAGCAATTTAAATCACTAGTAAACCAGCACGCACCGTCGATTTGTGTGGTCAGTGTGCGAGGCCTCTCTCACAAACGTAAGCAGTAACTGCTTTTTATGTCTTCTTTGAATCTGGGTGTTGAACGCTTCATAAAACCCCGTCCTTTCAAAGTGTCCCAGGAGGGTTCAGGTTTATCTCTAAAGCAGCGAGTGCCAGGCACCTGTTGTGTTTGGCAAGCGATTGCCAGGTTTAGTTCTTCGTTTGTCAGGTTCTTGGTTAAATACCTCGCCTTGGCTGGGGTAGAGAGGCGATTAGCTCATAAAACCTCTCCGGTGTCCCTGCACGAGCTTCCTGCTGCTCTTCTCCAAGGTGTGTTACTCCCTTATGTCTCCTGTCTTTTTTAATCTCGACCTTCAGTCTGTTTGCCATCTCGGCGTGAAGGCTGACAATCTGCTGACTCAGCAGCTCGGATTCCTGGGAAGACCAGCACGATTGCGTTAACTGTGTCTTTGCTGATGCCAGTGAGTTCTTTTCAGCTTCCTCCTGCCTTGTAGTTTTGCTCAGAGAAGAGAAATAGCCACCTGCAATCCTGAGACGAGAAAGGCGCTTCTTCTCTCCCATGCAGATGTGGGGACTGGAGCCTGTTCTTCAGCGCCTTCCCAGCTGATACATCTCCTTCCTTCGTCTGCTCCTCATTCATCTCTTCCCTGGCACCTGTGTAACTTGGCCATTGCATGGCCTGGGTGATCTCTGAGCTGCAAAATGCTCAACAGCCAGGCTCTAAAGCGAGGGTCCTGGTGTAGAAAGGACAGAAGCTGCTCCTAGTGCCAGTGCTGAGCTGCTGTGTCATCTTGCGCACGCTCAGCTTTGGTTTTGCTTTTCCCCCTTGCGGGGCCAAGGAAACCTGCCCTGTAGTTACCCACAGGGTGTCATAGGGTCATATCACAGAATGGTTTGGGTTGGAAGGGACCTCAGGGATCATCTCGTTCCACCCCCCCTGCCGTGGCAGGGACATCCCCCACCAGATCAGGCTGCTCAGGGCTCCATCCAGCCTGGCCTCGGATACCTCCAGGGATGGAGCATCCACAGCCTCCCTGGGCAACCTGTGCCAGCGCCTCAGCACCCTCAGGGTAAAGAACTTCTTCCTTGGATCTAGTCTAAACCTACGCTCTCCCAGCTTCCACCCATTACCCCTCGTCTTATCACTACAGGCTCTTGTAAAAAGTCCCTCCCCAGCCTTCTTGTGGCCCCTTCAGGTCCTGGCAGGCTGCTCTAAGGTCTCCCTGGAGCCTTCTCCAGGCTGAACAAACCCAACTCTCTCAGCCTGTCCTTGTAGGTGTCGAGACACTTCTTAAGCACAGATAAACCTGATCCAAGCCTCTGGGGAAAGGAGATGCCCTCTCAACTATTGGTCTAGAGGGAGCTGGAAGCCGGCTGATTAATCTCAGCACGCACCCGTGAGAGGAGAGTTGCCCTTGTTTTCATTCCAGGCACGTGCCTTGGGACAAAACGCCGGTTGTGTCCGTGTTCAGCCCGCCTCCGTGCCTCGCCCTGTCCGCTCTTCACTTCCACACCCGTTCGTTTCGGAGTCCCTTTCCCCTTGACTTAAGCCCAAGCCCAGGACGCAGAGCTGCAGCCAGAGGGAGGTTGTACCGTACCTGGAGTAACATCCGCCAGCACAGCGCTTCACCTGGTGCAGTCACCTTGAGGCGGATCTGTCCCACGTCGGCGCTTCGTTCTGCGTTTTTGAGAAGGGAGCTTGCAAGGAGAACCTTCTTGCTTTTTCCACTTGCCAGCATCACAGCTCCGGCTTTTCTGAAGTTGTTCCCTCTTGGAAGAGGAGGAGTTGGGGTGCAGGGACTGACGGGCAGTTGGCGTGTCCAAGCCTGGCTGTGGTGGACAGGTTGCACTTTGAAGGACAACCCCTGTGACTTGGTCCCCTCCCTAATCCATAGCAAAGACCCACTATTTCAATTTTTTTTAAGCTCCTGGGGGCCTCTCTATGGCTGCTGGGCTGACAGACCAGAGGCAGGGGTTATTTTAGGAATGAGGAAGGTGATGTCCAAGTTGCGGACAACGGCTTCTTGGCGAGCAGCAAGAATCATACAGCTTTGTGTGGATGCTTCCTTAGGTCCAAGGTTTTCCTGTCTTTGGAGATGTTCAGATTCCAGAATGGCTGGGTTCTGTCCCTGCCCAAAGCGCAGTCAAGTCCTACATGGTCAGTATTTTTCAGAAACTTGAAAAAAATCCTACTCTGCTCCCATGTGACGTGAATATACCACTGCTTTCCGGGATCCTAACTGCGCGCTGGTGAGAAGCCCCCGAAAAACCTCGAGTTCCTGCTGTTCAATTTTCATATTTTTCAGCTCTAATTTGAAACTCTTAATTTTGACCAAGCATGAATCTTCTCCCCTTCCCCTATAACACTGTTGCCTTGTCGCTAATTAATTGCGTGGCAATTTAAAAAGTGGAACAACCGATTTCTGCCAGTGCAGAATTTGGGGCTATTGTGTGCGTAGGTTATATTTAACGCCCTCTTGCTGTGATTAAAAGATGGTTTCTGCATTTGCAGGACCAGATCCTCGTTGGCTTTTGAAGTTAGCTGGGATGTGGTGGATTTTAAACCGCCGAGGATAAAGCCTGTGGTGCCTTAAATATTTAAACCCCTTTGTCATCCGGAGATGAGCCACTTTCAAACTCCTTTTACGTGCAGACTGGCGAGGTCCTGCAAAAGGTGTTTGACCACTGTACGGCAACTTTTAAACCTCCCGATGAAAGATTCGCGTATCTTGGACTATTCTCTTCTTGGACTCCCCCCTGATTCCCAGGATATGCGAACCAAAAAGCCGAAAGCTTTTGCTGTACCCTCTTGACGTCTCCTAAAATACACCCGTGCGCATAAATCCTTTGCTGGGTCATGCTGCCGTAGCTCCACGGAGTTCAGTCGAGCCAAGCTGGGCTAAACGCGTGAGGGCGAATCTTCCTGATCTTTTGAACTGGGTATCAAAGCGCTCGCCCTGGATGAAAGCTCCAAGGGATGCTCTTGCTGAAGTGAGAGATGCTCTGCTGGCAGCCAGCTCCGTCGGGGGGTGGTTTCCATCCTCCTACAGCTGAGCTCGGGTGTTCTGCAGCCTCGCTGACTGCGTCGAGCCGTGCAGAAACTGGTGCTGTGCTTCAGCCCACCCGGGGAAGCACAAACCGGCCGCCCCCAGGGCGTCGGTGTCAGGATTTGCCCACCCCGATACCCACCTCCCTCCGGCGTGGGTAACACCACCGCGGTGGGTTTGTTCTTTGCAGCTCCTCATCCAACGGAAAGGAATTTGGAAAGGAGAGACCGTGAAACATTCCTCCCCTCAAGCCTCACAGGAGAGCTTCTATATTTAATCGCCGGTAATCTCCGTTTGCCGCTCCGCGCCTCTAATGCCTCGCTGCCAGGCCCTCCCTGCAGAAGATAAGAGGCAGGAGGAGGCGATGCGGGTGGGCCGGAGGGGTCACGGCACGTCTCCCTTCCCTTTCCTGCAGCTGGCAGCCGAATTGTTTCACTGGCCCCCACAGAAGGTGCACGGGAAAGCCCCAGCAAGGGAGCACGGCTCCGTTCTAGGAGGCATGGGATGGCTTTTGCCAAAGCTCACCTCGAGTAGGTTCAGCTGAGGTACTGCTGCAGGAGCAGGGCTGGGGGCAGGCAAAATAATAGTTGTATTTAAAACCGAAAAAATAAGAGGAGGCTGTCTTCCTCTGTGTGATTTATGTACACCTTTTTTTTTTTCTTCTTTTTTAGGAAAGAACAGATTAGAGGCATTTTGATTGTCGTGGTTTGGTTTTTTTTTTAACAGATCAGCGTTTTCAGGTGCCAAGGGGTGAGATTTTTTTTTTTTACAGGGTGAAAACTCGTCACTCTCTGAAAAGTGGGGCTTTCTGAGCATTTGCATCCCGAGTTCCTCTTTTTTTGTTGTTTCTTGGTTTCATGGAGCAGGCTGTGAACCGTTTGGTTAGGCAAGAACATGTCGCTGCTGCTCCCTAGAGCCAGGGGATGCACGGAGCTGCGGCGCTGGGGGTCTGCCCCATCCCTTATTCCTTGGGCACATCAGGTTCAATGCAAAAGCTGCTTTTTCAGGTTTGGAAAGGCTGGTGAGATGAAGCAGCTCTGAAAGCCACAGGGGAGCTGCCTCCCTGCCTCTTACACTTGCTATTTCTTTATTTTGCTTTTGTCAGAGAGCTCCGAAGCAGCAGCTCGAATATTTCCACCCCGTTACCCTGAGGTTTTGTTTGTTTGTGGGGATATTTTGTTTGTGTTCAAAGGACCCAACTGGCAGAAGAAAAGGGGACAGAGAGAGTTGTGTGCTCCTGTCTGGGCTTGTGGCTTTTTCTGGGTTTCCAGAGCCAAAAGTTGATCTTTTCCTCTAAATCAAGCGATGCCAGCAGAGATGCTGAACCATCAAGCCTGGGGTCACCAAGCCTGAGCCCCTGCACCCGTGTTACCTTGTGCTGCCTCCTCCGACTGACTTCTCTCTTTTATTTTCCTTTTTGGGCAGGAAAAAGCTGACGTTGCTGAGGGAGATGCTGGCGGGCTGCGGCGCGGGGACCTGCCAGGTGATTGTCACCACTCCCATGGAGATGCTAAAAATCCAGCTGCAGGACGCGGGGCGAATTGGTACGTGGGCTTCTCTTCCCCAAGCAGGGAAAGGGGCTGGGAACGGGCTGTCCGGGCAGAGTAAGTGAAGAAAAAACCTTTTTCCTTCCTTGTGAGGTATCTCAGGCTGTAGCAGCTCCTTTTCCCTCCACCTGGCTTTGCAGAGTCCCTTCCAGTTACCAAAAGCAATGGATTTTTTTTAGTCAAAGCAATAGGCTTGGCAAGGGAAGCAGCAAATGCTGCTGGTGGGTAGAGAGAGACGGGAGAGCTGCCCAGGTGGCCAGCTTGTGAGTGACGAACGCTTTAATTACTGTGCACCCAAGAAGGATTCAATCTCCCCGTCTCCGTCTTTTCTGTTGTCTTATTCTCACTTCTACCCGCCCATACCACCTCCTACCAACTTCCTAAGGGGATATGTCCTTTCCAAATGACTTGTCTCTCCTCTTACTCTTTTTTATTTTTTTTTTAAATTTCCTGACAAAAGCAGTAGTTTTCTTGGCCGAAACAATGAATAAAATTTTCCTGGTGCACTGGATTTTTTGCTGTCACTGTAGTAGTGGTCAGCTGGCGTATGGCCTCGTATCGCGCCCCAGGAGCCCTGCCCGACACCGTCCGTAGCTGTCTGGGAAAATGGGCCGGTTTGTCCTTTAATCTCTCCTTTGATTCCTGAGTAATCACGGATTTGCTTTTTCTTTCCTCTCCTCTGCTGTTTTTAATGCAGACCTTATCCTCTTTGTGTGTATTATTTTCAAATGTTTGAAGGAATTAAGCCGAGGTTTGAGGGGTCAGAAGAGGTTTCTGCCGCTGTGACCAGAGACCTGGGGCGTGGAGGTGGCAGCCAGATCGCCCACAGGTTGATGTGCTCTCCATCTTCTGGCCAAAGAGCAGAAATGCATCAGTTGGGAAAGGAATCATAGAATGTTTTGGGCTGGAAGGCACCCCTAAAGGTCACTTGGTCCAACCTCCTTGCAGGGAGCAGGGACATCTTTCACGAGCTCAGGTTGCTCAGAGCCCCCATCAAGGCTCACCTTGAATGTCTCCAGGGATGGGGCTTCCACCACCTCTCTGGGCAACCTGTGCCAGTGTTTCTGCCTCGGGCGTCTCGCAGCCCATCTCTCTCTCTCTCCCCACAGCGGCGCAGAAGAAGCTGATGGCAGCACAGGCCCAGCTCTCCTCTTCCTCGGCGCCCGGGGCGGCCGAGCCGGTGGTGGAACGCCGCACCACGGCGACGCAGATCACCAGGGAGCTGCTGCGGAGCAAAGGCATCGCGGGACTCTACAAGGGCCTGGGAGCCACGCTGCTGAGGTGCGACGGCTTGACCCCGGACAAAACCATCGCCTTCTGAGTGTGCTGCTCGTTTTTTCTCCGATTTTCACTCATCCTCGTTCTTCTGTCTTTCCCCTTCCTCCCTCCCCGCCACAGGGACGTCCCGTTCTCCATCGTTTACTTCCCGCTCTTCGCCAACCTGAACAAGCTGGGCCAGAAGGACCCCAACGTCAAGGCTCCGTTCTACGTGTCCTTCCTCTCCGGGTGTGTGGCCGGCAGCACAGCCGCTGTGGCCGTCAACCCTTGCGATGGTGAGTCCCGAGTAGCCTCTACAAACAGTTCCTGTGGCGTTGTTGCGATTTCTAAAGGGAAGGTCGCAAAAATGACAGAACTTATCTACATGTAGATCAGCCGGCACTTCTTTATTGCAGCGCTGGGAAGCTTGGAAATCACCCAATGCTTCGAATACCTCACAAAAATTCAATCTATTTATACACTCTTTTACAAAGTTATAATATTTTAACATAAACATGCATACCCTGTCCGCTATTAATTTTAACCTTTATAACGGTGGGTTCAACCCTTATTAATATTCATATATCTTATTTCCATACAATCGCTGGCAATTGAGGTGAGACGACATTTAACCACAAGACAAAAATGGGGCAGTAGGGAGGTAGGGAGGCCTGCCTGCGTGAAATGCAACCTATTGATCTGTCTATATAAAATATGCTGGTGTTGTTATTAAAGCACAGTTGCAGTGAGACCAAAGCACAGATGCGATAAAACCAAAGTACAGGTGCGGTAAGATCTTTCATGAGTACAAGACATTCCCTGCCAGATTTGTAGCCTGCACAGCTCTGGCTTTCGCTAAGGCCTACACACAACTTCTTAGCATAAGTGAAGTTCTATATTCCTTATCCTAATATAAATTAACAAACTAATTTAATTAAAATGGTGATTAGCTATTCATTAAGCAATTAGCTCCTTAAAACTTAAGTTTGATTACAGCATGGGCAGCCGGGGAGCCTCGTGGCCTGTTCTCCTTCTCCACGGCATCTGCCTTAAATACCGCCTTGGTTTCTTGGGAGAAACACCAGAAAATAACTCCTCTCTGGGAAATGTAAGAGTGGCGTCGTGTCTTTTAGATACTTCTCCCAGAAGGAGCTGAGTATTTGAAAATTGGTTCCTGCTTTGTGGTGAGATGACTGAATTGGGAAGTGTGTAAAGCTTAAGTCAGCTTTGGAAACCTCAGTCACGGCAAGGGAGTTGATTTTTGGGCGGCTGCGTTTTTCTTTTATCCGTTTGTAAGGGAATGGGTTGGTTTTCCCCGGTTTTGCTGTGCTCTTGGTGATGTCATTTCGACCGCCTTTCGAAGACGTCACTCTCAGGGTTGGCTTTTTGCCACCCAGTGCCTAAAAATTTTATTTTTTTTTTCCTTTCCAGTGATCAAAACGCGGCTGCAGTCCTTGCAGCGGGGAGTGAACGAGGACACCTACTCAGGAATCCTGGACTGCACTAAGTAAGGCTCCTTGTGAAGCAGGTCACCGCCTGGGATGTCTGTGGCCAGGCAGGGCCAGTGCAGCTTCTTGACCCAGCCAGCAGCTTCTCTCTTGCAGGTTCTCTCTGAACCTGTGCTTTTGTCCACCCATCTGGTACACAGACCATGGCCAGAGGTGTACTGGTGTTGTTTATAGGATCATGGAACCATTAAGGTTGGAAAAGAGCTCTAAGATCCAACCATCAACTCGTGGCCACTAAACCATGTCCCAGTGCCACGTCTGCACGATTTTTGAACACCTCCAGGGCTGGTGACTCCACCACTGCCTCGCTGCTCTTTCAGTAAAGAAATTTCTCCTAATATCCAATCTCAACCTCCCCTGGTGCAACTTGAGGCCATTACCTCTTGTTTCTGTCATTAGTAACCTGGGAGAAGAGCATCCGCCTCTACACCCTCCTCGCAGGGAGCTGTAGAGAGCAACGAGGTCTCCTCTCAGCCTCCTCTTCTCCAGACTAAACAATCCCAGCTCCCTCAGTTGCTCTTCAGAAGACGTATTCTCTAGACCCCTCACCAGCTTCGTATATAGGTGCATGTAAAAGAATATTTTCTTACTTTGAGCGAGGTAGATACAGCATTTAGATGCTTCTGTCCCAACCCCAGCACTTGTAGCACCGAGACTCGATTTCTGCAAAGCGAGACGACACCGTGGTGGGAAAAAGAAAAAAAAAAGTCCGTCCTGGCATGGTCCTCGCTTACGTGTCTCTGCCTTTTCTCCCCAGGAAGATCTGGCAGAAGGAAGGGCCCGCGGCCTTCCTGAAAGGGGCGTACTGCCGCGCCCTCGTCATCGCCCCTCTCTTCGGCATCGCACAAGTTGTCTACTTCATCGGCATCGCCGAGTTCCTGCTGGACATGCTCCCCAAGCACCGGGGTGCCTAGTGTGCCCGCCCGCCTCCTCCCCGCAGCGCCGGAGCCGTCCCCGTGTCCGTCCCCCGCCTCGGTCGATGTCAGAGCAACAGCACAAAGGGTTCGCGCAGGGAGGCGCCGAGGGGAAGCCCTTCCCCGGAACCTGCCCCCTCCCGCTCCTTCCACAGACGATACCTAATCATGCGTATCTTGTGTCACGTTACAAATTGCCATCCTTAAGGACACCGGTAAAGCACAGACTGGGCTCGCAGACCCAGACGTCTCCTCCCAGTCTCCAGGAGAAATAATTACGTGAACCCTCGGCCAGGTCGGTCGCCCTCTTTCTCCCCGGAGGAGCTGGAGGGGCGGCTGCGGCCCCTAGGCCCCTCCTTGGCTCTGCTGGGCAAGGGGGACTCATCCCATCCCGTCGCCGCCCTGACGGGGGGGACGCTGGATCTGGCAAGTTCCTTGGCCCTGGAAACCTTCACCCCTCCCTTCTCCCTCTCTTGAAAACGAGTTGGACTTAGAGGAACTTCTTGGAGATCAGAGGAAGGGAAAGGGAATCGTTGCTGTTGATTTTTATTTCTTTTTTTAACTATTTTTTTTGTAATTCTGTTCGGTTTAAAGCAAAGGGATGTCCCTCCCAACGAGGTGTCGCAGGCACAGCGGGATGAGGCGCAGAATTGGGGTGTCTGCTCTGTAGGGAACACGTCTGTGGGATCACACGAACGTCCGACGGTGCTTCGCTGCTTGGCCACAGGCAGGGGAGGGAGAGGAACTTGGGATCAAGTCTTTTTTTTTGTTATTCTTGTTGTTGCTTTTTTTTTTTTTTTTTAAACGCAAAAGTTGTGAGGAGGGAAAACCAAACGACAAGAAACCACTTACATTCCTTCAGGCTGCCCGCCCCGGGGTGACAAAGCGGTGGCCGCAGGTCTAGATGAGCTGATTTATTGTATTTCTGTTGTTCCAGGAGAGAAGGCTCCTGCTGCCCTTCCCCTCACGTCGGGGGAAAACGGGAGGTCTGGTCGGGCTTCGGGGTGTGACTCGAGCGTGGTTGGAGCCAGCCATGAGTCACAGCACCGCAGCTTTTTGTCCCCCGTGCTTCTGGGGCGGGTGTTGGGTGCCGGGGGGGGCGTGAATCGTGGAATCGCAGAAGGGTTTGGGTTGGGAGGGACCTTCGACATCATCTGGTTCCCTCCCACCAAACCAGGTCGCTCCAAGTCTCGTCCGACCTGACCTCGAACACCTCCGGGGACAAGGCATCACCCACCACCTCCCTGGACAACCTGTTCCACGTCACCATCTCTGCACCCCCGGCGAAGGGACGCTGCCCCAGCTCCTGCCGCTGCGCCAGCTTCCTCGTTCCGTGCTCCTTCGGGCGGTGTAATTAATTCTAGGCGAAACGATCCGAAGCGTGAGATCTACCAGCCCAGCGTGACCTTCTCCATTATTTATTCCATTCGGTGCAATCAGTGTTTAAATTAAACTGGTCGAATTCACTTTTTTTTTTTTATTATTCCTTCTTGTTGCCCCCACCCCTCCCCGCTTTGTCCTCTTTGGTGTTTGTGTTGCAGTTGTATATTTAAATTAATTTAAAAGAAAAAAAAAATCCTCATTATTAACGTTTGAAAGGAAACCACCTCTGTTTCAATGTCCTTGGGTTAGGTTTTTGACGCGTTTTGCTCTTCGGAAAAACTGTCCTGTGGGTGATTTGTCACTTTGCGTGTGTGAATAATTCCGCATCTTTTCCTTTTTTTTCTTTTTTCCTTAATGACTTCTCCGCGTGTCTGGGAAGGAATCTGTGCAAAGGCGACGGTCGATGTCTGTGCTGTGTGTAGTGCTGTGATGCTGCTGCTCTTGCTCTGGGTGGATTAAAAGAGAAAGATTCTTTTTCTTTCTTTTTTTTTTTTTTGTTTTAAAGATGCCCCGTTCCTTCCTCTGTCCTTTACAAGGGAGGTCTCCAAAAGGAAACTTGTCAAAAAACAAAGTAGCCCGTGACGCAGGAGTCCTCTGGGCAGGGAGAAAATTCCTAGAAAGCGAGGGAGGGCTATAGGAAACGAGGAAAATTTCCCAGAGGGATTTCCTGGAGAGCACGGGGAAGGAAATACCCTGCAAAGGGACGGGGGAAATTTCCTGGCGAGGGGTAGGAGGCATTTCTTAACAAGGAAGGGGGGAATTTCCTGCAAAACAAAGGGCAAAGTCCTGGCAAACCCTGCAATAAGTTCCAGGACGGAAGGAAATTTCCTCCTGAAAAGCAGGAAGTGCAGGAGGAAAGAGGCCAAACCCCCAGAGTTCAGCCCCGACACCCCAGGGTAACCCCTCTGTGACCCTCCTGCAGCCCCCACCGGGACTTTTGGGCTGGTTTTATCACTCCCCACAAAACCTCCAAACGAGCC
>NW_009735676.1:0-243 GCF_000703405.1 Apaloderma vittatum | reverse complement strand
CTGCCGTTTCCCCCAATTTCGTGCCGAAACCATCGCTTGCCTCTCTGCCCGCCGCGGTTTCTGGAAACCAGCTGCAAACCAAAGTCTGGAAACCGAGGTCTGGAAACTAAATTCCCCTTTGGTTTTGGGGCCACTGGGAACCCCCTCCCTCCCCGCAAGCTTCATCCCTTCACGAGGGTGACACTGGGGACACTTGTGGTGCCCTCCGGGAAGGGGGGGAGCAGCCCCCAAAAGGCAGCACCC
>NW_009735675.1:0-1313 GCF_000703405.1 Apaloderma vittatum | reverse complement strand
TCCCACTGTGGCTGCCGGGCTGGAGACCTCCAGAAACTGCCAAACCACCGAAACCAGACCAGTCAGGCTCTAATACAAACGGCCACAACATCAAGTTATAACACAGGACAACAATCATGCTCAGCAAAATATAATCTTTGCCTCTCTCCTACTGCTTTTTCTCCCCGTCTTTCCCAGCGGAAACAAAGACCCGCCACGGGCCGCAGTTATTTGCAGCCACAATTAATGCACGAGTGGTTTGAGGTGTCTCCAATGTTTCAAACCCATACTTTGCAACCTTCTTGTAAGCCATTATTCTTTCCAATCACCAATGTTCAACACATTTTGGCTCAATCTGTCCTGACTTAGGATGTGGTTGCCCACCTGAGCTGAGCTTTAGCCTAAACAAGTGACAGAGTCAGAACAAATATAAAGACTGAGGCACGCAGCTACGGCTGCCGTTATCAGACCGCCGAGGACGTCTTATTTAAGGCACAGAACAGTCCTTTAGGATGGCCTTGGACTAATCAGCCCAACTTTCGCCATTTCCCATGAGCCTCTGCGATTTCTTTTTGATCCTCCTATACCAGTCTAATGAGATTTTTAATTGAACTTTATGGGTTCCCTTCGAGGACCGCAGCCTTCGCAATCAATGTGAACCGCAGTCAACGATTTAGAGTTTCTCTCGCAAAGGGTGAGCTGTCCCCACCACGGCCTCAGCAGAAATTGAGGCAAAGACGTCGCGTTTTTCAGCTGCTGCTGGCATCTTTTTCCACCTTCTTGTAAAGCCGAAGGCAGTTGTATGAGTGCAGTAACCCAACAACGGGAAATCTGTGGAACGCGCACTACTAAAATTAAAGACCAACCTCTAATATGTAGAATAACTGAATGTTAAGGGTTGGAAGGGACCTCACAAGATCATCTAGAAGGGAGAAACGTTCTGGTATTTTGTGGGAAAAGGTGAGCCATGCAATTTTATCAACACGTTTGAGGACTAATGCAACGCCAGGCTCGGATTTATCTCAAATGCTCATTTTGACTGCTATCACTATCCTCATTAAATCATGTTTATGACTTAAGTTTTCATGCTTGTAATTCAATCACAGCAAGTGTCTCAAGGTGCAAACACACTATGATTCTTGCAAAGAATCTCACCAATCCAAGTAGCACTTTTAGTCCATATTTGCAACAAAACCATTTGTCCACTTCAGCTTCTCTCCTGCAACCAAAAACCACCGATCTGCCACTTAAGCAAAATATCCCATTTTCAGCACCGATTTCGAAGTGATTGCTCCTCAAACCTAGCGTTTCTACCCTAAAGCTCGGGCTGCAGG
>NW_009735674.1:23560-25209 GCF_000703405.1 Apaloderma vittatum | reverse complement strand
GAAGAGACTAAACTGGAAAGCAAAAATCACTGAAGAGAGTTGGGGTTTTTAGCTAAAACCAGGACAAAAGGGCATGTGTAGGTCTTCAGGGAACTTTCACATCTCCTCAGCTCTAAGTCCATGTCTGTCTTTAAAGAAGCTGTGAATATACTGTTCCTTCACATAGCCCACATGTAATATCAGGCACTTTGAGGGTTTCATTCCCATTGAATTTAGCAAATCCTAAGCAAGAAAGCTTGGAAGAGGCAGCAAGATGAAATCCTTGTGTCCTGTACCTCACACTGAAAAAGCTCTGTGAACTTTGTTGCTCACGTATTTTTGACCTCCCTGCCTTCCCTCCAGAGACCATGAGCAAGCACTGCCACAGAACTGTGCTCGCAGGAGCTGTCTGATGGCCCTCCCTGCCTTCTGCAGTTTTGCTCCCTTTCCTCACCCTCCCTATGCAGGAGAATTTTCTGATTCCCGATGAGAGCTTAGCAGGAAGAGTTGGATCTTTGCCTTGTGATTCCTGTCTGTTGGATATGGGGGAGGTATATACAGCTGTGGTTTTAGAAAGAGGGTGAGAACATCATCATACCAGCACTCTCTGCCTCCCAGGCAGTTTATCTCTTGCTAAGAAGCTTGTTTCCTCCTAACCTAAGACTTTCCATGCTTTGGAAATCTAATAGGGTAAACTGACTCTGTTGTGGGGTGAGAGAAGCCCATGGAAAGGATAGTGCTCTCCTGCCAAGGGTATTCAGTATCACAGGAGACAGGGTGGTAGTATGGCAGTTACACAACTTTTCACATTCCTTCTCATGCACCTTGATTCATAAAGTATTCCCCACACCATGGAAGTCCAGCCTGCAAGAAATTATTCCAAAACCTTGCTGTGGGACTGAATTAACTCTCTGGACAAGGCAGCAAAAAGGACTAAACAGCTCCAGCATGCTCTTCCTTTTACTTGGCACCTTGAGCTGGTTTTGCTCCCCATCTCCCTAGAGGAACTTCTCAGATATTCTCCATTGAGACCCTGCCTGCTGCCTTCCTCTGGCCTCGTTAAACTGCAATGAGACAGTCCCAGCCCCTCTGCTTGTTGTGGCAGGATGCGTGACTTTATCTCATCCGATAAAGTTGCCCAAGAACACTGTGTAAGTGCGTGTTTGACATCCTAAGTGCTCTCAGAACTCAGATGAAGAGCTGTCTGATTTCATGAGGTGCTAGAGGAGCACATTTGGTACCATAATGTACTAAGCATTAATGTTTTCTAATGTTCAGGAGCCTTGGGCTTCAAACTGAGTGAAACAGCACGATCTTGTTTTAGGAGCTGGCTGTCATATGTGACACCTCCCCTTGATTCTGGGAAGAAGCCATGGCTCCTCCTCATCTGAGGGTACCTTATTTTCAGGGGGGTGCACAAACAGGGCCTTCCTGTGAATTTATGTTCTTTGGATGCTGTGACTGGATTTATCCGTTTAGAGAAACACAATATAGCTTTGTGTGACATGGTGAGCTCTGCGTGCAAAGCCAATGAGGAATTCCTCATTGCGCTTGAATTTCATTTCTAGTGAATGCTTGACTGAATCCCAGAGAAGCGACATCAGCTTCTGACTTTTGATCAAACTCCATCAAATTCTATTATTCTATGATTCTAAAGTCTCAACAACCCT